>NC_060124.1:531290844-531593875 GCF_021461395.2 Schistocerca americana
GTTTCAGTTCTGATGTTCAACGTATCCACTTCTGCTTGAGGAACTGATTAGGCGTAAAGCAGTACAGTTTGTAGGTAGCAATTTGAAAGGAAACATAACGAAACAACCACGAGCTTCATCATAGACAAATGTTCAAATGTGTGTGAAATCTTATGGGGCTTAACTGCTAAGGTCATCAGTCCCTAAGCTTACACACTACTTAACCTAAATTATCCTAAGGACAAACATACACACCCATGCCCGAGGGAGGACTCGAACCTCCGCCGGGACCAGCCGCACAGTCCATGACTGCAGGGCCTTAGAGCGCTCGGCTGATTCCGCGCGGCCATCATAGACAAGCAGGACATATTTTATTCCGAAAACGTGTACCGAACCACAGTCACTGCAGAGGAGACGCACAAGCTTTGACTAGGTCTCGCAGCAATGCAGACGTTAAGTGACAGGTGACTGTCTGACGTCATAGACGTCATCCTGTCTACTCTAAGACGACATGTTACACATCAGAATTGAAACTGTCGTAGAACGGAAGCAGTACGTTCCGGTATGTGGATTCCTACTCAACATACCATGTACTCACTCCCCTGTATAAGTCCTAGCAGCCTGTGAAGGGAATTTCCGAATACCCTTTATTGATTATACTGCTACTATCTTTCAGATGTAACTGTGTAGAAGAGAAAATGTTTGTTTTCCGACATTTTACATTCAGTACAAGATGTTTAAACCTGTGAAATGGCCAGAAGTAGCTAAATGAGATATCTGTGACCAAACAATTTCCGTTGATCATAAAGGCAAAGCTGACTTAGAAAAGCATTTAAAAACCGCCAAACACGAAATGACGAATCGTAGTACACCTCTAGTTCGTAAATAGATACTTTCGTTGAGTCAGATTGCTGCGCTAAGTTTCAAACGAAGTGTTCGTGCCAAAGTAGCTACATTCTTTTATCATACCATTAAACATCACAGATGTTGTAAGTCATTAGATTGCACAGCTCCACTTATGGCTAAATATGTAACCTGTTCTAGCACAAAGGCTGCAGATATTTTGAAAACCTTCTTTCCTCGTTTGCCCTACAACAAATATTGGAAGCTGTTTAAAAAATCCGATACATAAGCGCCGCCACAGACAGTACCAGTCATGCTGCTGCTAAACTTTTTCTTCTATTTATTCAATATTTAATACTGAGAAGGGAAGAATTCTATTTCACTTGTTAGACCTTCATGCTCTACCCAACGAGACTGATGAAACAATTTAAAATTGAGCACAGAGTGGTAGAATGAGAAAAACTTGTTGCAAGAGTTAATTGTATTTTCACGCTAACTTGGGCGGAAGGGAGAGAGCGGTAACCAAAACAAATCAGTTGCTGTGAAAGACAATTTGATCGGAGATGAACATACTGCACACATTTTCAGCAATTCTGTGTCTGATTCCATCGATTCCTTACACATTTCAATAGCCATCAATGTGATACAAATGCACAATTAACCTGCCAGCTTCACAGTACGAACAGAAGTTTTGAAAAACGATTTAAAGTGCATTTCAAAGAGTAGATTGCTGGCTCTGTATCCCGCCATAGAAAGACTTTTGCAAATGTACGAACTATTAAAGGCATACATTCTTTCATTACCCAACCCACCTAGAACGCTGTAAGACTAATTCGTGGACGACTACTCTGAATGGTATTTATGGCTCCTGCGCGTTTATATGGTTATGTACCAAACCCGAATAAAAAACGCTGAAACTTCAGATATTTCTGTCAATTAAGTTACAACTCGTGGGTAACATAACTGAGAGACTGGAGCGAAACTTTTCTACAATCAGAGTTCTCGGGATTTTAAGGCGATTATCACACTCACACCAAAATCGTCGCTCATACCTCCTTTTTCAAAAATAATCACATCAAAATCAGGTGCCAGAATTTAGAGCAAACATGAATAACATGTTCATAGTTGCCAAAGACTACCTACAATCATGGAAATGTGAGTTTAGTACAGAACTGAAGCATTTCCAGTGGATGAAATTAGTTGTGTAAGTAGGCTGTTTAAGTTTTTATATTGGTAACGCCACGTAGCGCTCCGTATGAAAATCGCTGGTTGTGCTGTGTGCAGTCTGTGGCTAGTTTCCATTGTTGTCTGCCATTGTAGTGTTGGGCAGCTGGATGTTAACAACACGTAGCGTTGCGCGGTTGGAGGTGAGCCGCCAGCAGTGGTGGGTGTGGGGAGAGAGATGGCGGAGTTTTGAAATTTGTAAGACTGGATGTCATGAACTGCTATATATATTATGACCTTTGATGACTATTAAGGTAAATACATTGTTTGTTCTCTATTAAAATCCTTCATTTGCCAACTATGCCTGTCAGTAGTTAGTGCCTTCAGTCTCTAAAATCTTTCATTTGCCAACTATGCCTGTCAGTAGTTAGTGCCTTCAGTCAGTTTAAGCACAGTCATGTATAATTGTTCAAAGGGGACGTTTCATATGTCGACACTTAGCCGAAGATACCTCACTGGAATCTTCTGATTTTTTCTTGTAGTTTGTGTAATTAGTGTAGATTTTGTTTATTGCTAGCTCGTAATTGTAGAGAGAATCTCCTTTGTAGTTGCAGTCTTTCATTGTTGTACATTAAAACAGGTGTGGCACACATGTAAATTTGCAGCAAGTATTTCGCAGCTGCGCTTGCAATTAACTAGATATTATTTTCAGTGCTATGTTAATGTGTTCTCCTATGTTTGCTCTTCAAATTGTGCTTTCCTTTGCTATCGTGTGAAATATTGTGACAATAATGGCGTGTGAAAAACGTAACACTAGGCTCCAAAGTAAACTGAGAAATAATAGTGACGACGAGCGTAGCTTATCAGCACCACTGTGTAATGAATTAACAGACATTCAAAGTAGTAATTTGGTAACTGTGCATAGGGAAATGGAGCGGGCGTCAAATAATAGTGTAGACAGTGAAACAGGTAGTCAACAGGGAAGCATTATCGATCGATCGGTCGGCAACAGCTCGCCTCAGGAATCGGGAATGACAGAACACAATATTGCAAATACTGTGGACTCAGGTTTGAGTTCTCACCGTTTTCTCAAATGAGTCAAGACACATTTTCCGCTTGTCAAAATGTGAATGTTGCCGGTGGAAATTCACTGCCGAAAAGCACTGAGGAACGTGTTTCAGACACCAGTGCATTGTTATTACAATTAATGCAACAAATGAGACAAAAGCTTCAAAAGTTAGACACACTGGAACAAAATGAGAGACAAACACAGCAACAGTTAGACACAATGGAACAAAATCTTCAAAAGTTAGACAGGATGGAACAAAATCAGAGACAAACACAACAACAGCTTCAAAAGTTAGACTCATTGGAACAAACTCTTGAACAAACACGTGAAGATTTAACTACTGAGTTACATAACATTGAATCGAAATGTCAAAAAGCCTGTAATGAAGTAAAAACACAAATTTGTGAGTATTTTAAACCTATTTTTCGCGGCATGAAAATGCATTACAGAATCACGAAGCAGCCATAAAAGAACTGCAAACTATTGTTCATGAAAATCATGAGACCTTGCAAGCTAAAATTGACTCAGTTGCATTACCGATACAGTTACGCAACTTGCAAAAACTCAGGAAAACTTATAGGACACAGTAGATACGATTTCAACACAAATGGACACTCTGAAACTTGGTTCAGAAAAACATACAGAGGAAATAATTTCACTATCGGATAGAGTAGCCGAACTTTCAGATCAGTTCACTAACTTATCTACAAAGGTAGATGATGATCTGAATGACACAACACCTGTAGCCTTCACTGACACTGAAGAGTATGAACAAATTAGAAAATTCAAACAAAATCAAAATCAAAATCAAATCAATACACAGTATAAAAGAGAAATCCGGGATGTACAAGATAAGTTGGCACAAGTAATACAAGAATTACATATTTCAGAGGACACTCGCGCTCCAGTACGGGAAGAGGAACATAGAAATAGGGAGCAACCACGAAATAATAAAACAGGAAACTTCAAAAATTATGAAAGAAATTGGCAAGGCGCATTGAAATTTGAAATGGAACCGCCGAAACGACGTAACAATGAGCAATATGCGACTCACCGACACGATGATTATGACTATAAGCTGTTCATTACTACACGTAAATTTAAAACATTTAAGAATTCTGGCAACGACATTCATCCACAAGCGTGGCTCCATCAATTCTCTCACTGTTTTCCTCCCAACTGGTCGTTAGAACACAGATTAGAATTTATGTGTGGCTACTTAGAGAATGAACCAGCTGTAAGAATGCGATCGGTCATTCACGATTGTCACAGTGAAGGAGAATTTTATCATGCCTTCCTCTCAGCTTATTGGTCTGAAGCTACACAAGACCGAGTAAAACATAGCATCATAATGATGGAACATTTCGAACACTCTGAATCTCCAATCTTGTGAAATATTTTGAAGACATGTTGCACAAGAATCAGTACCTGTCAAACCCATACAGCCCCTCAGAACTCATCCGCATTTGCTTAATCAAATTGCCTGAACATTTACGACATATTATTTTGGCAGGACGTTGCAAAGACGACATTGAAGCTTTTCAGGGACTCTTACAAGAATTAGAAATTGACACTAACAATCGCGGAACGCGAAAACAGGAACACAACAACTACAGGTCACATCCGTCGCAATTCCGCGATGAAAGAAATAATAACTGGACACGACAAGGCTATTCTCACAACACAAATCGTGACCAAAACAGACACCACCCCTATGAAAACCGTTGGCAGAATAATAATTGAAAGATCGCATTTCCGTAGTAATGAAAACGACAGAGACAATCACAGAAACAGACAATATGGCAACCAGAACTATTATTATCACGGGAGACAGAATAACGTCAGACGCAACAGTCCACCGTGCAGTGATAATTCAGGGAGAAATTCTCCACCACTTAACCGACAAGAAAGAAACTACAGGAACTACTGACATGACGACAGACGATACAATCATAACGACAGACCTGAATTTCATCAGAACTGGCGGGATTTAAACAGGGCAAAGCCCTCTGGGCAAGGTGAATTTGTAGGTCTCCTAATCCCAGTAACGACGCGCGCCAACAAAGAGACAGCCAATGACTCGCACTGCAGGCAGCCACCTGCGCCTGCTGGCTCAGAGAAAAATAACATAGACGCTAACTTTGAGAAAAATTCCAGTATTCTTTACCAATGTATACCGCATGATAATCGCTTTCAAGTTGAAACTCTACGTACTAGAAAGGGTAAAAGATTGCTCCACATTTCATATGTAAAACCTTTTATTGAAAGATAATCTGCATTTTAACTTAGTCTTTGCTATAAAATTTTTCACTTTACATTACTAGTATGCTTTGTGAGACTTTGAATCTGTTAACATGCAACAATGTTTGAAGTTAAATATCCAGTCAAGAACCAAGAGAACTTATTTAAACAGAAATTACGAATGCATTGTTATTGTGAACAGACGGCACAGTGTTTTGTGTGTGTACATTCTTGGTTGTTAGTTGCATGATTGCGTAATGACTATAAGGCTCACATACTTAGAACATTTACCAGTACTGCTAATGAGATTTTAATGCAACATTTTGGTTTACCTGAAAATACATTCTGGATTTAAAGTACTTTCTGTGAGATACCAGATGACACAGTGGTTAGTTTATGTGACAGCTACACGATTTTATCACGACGCTACTAATGAGTGACAATTTACAATGTTGCTTTTGCGGTGTATCTGTTTTGTATCTGCACAGGTTTTCTGAGTTCTTCTGTAAAGTAAAACATGTTTCAGTAGTAACTTTTGTGGTATAGCTACAATGAGACAGCCTTTTCCGTAGCACAACAATACGTTACAGCACAGTACTTTCTTCATCACGGCAATAAGCGTAATAACTAAGATATCTATACGCAAAGCATTTCACTTTTGTTTATCATGAGGTAAGTACATTGACTTCTGCAGAACTTAGCTTTCGGAGGACGATAACTACGTCTATTCCACAGAGATTATCTTACAGCAAGACGCACATTTAGCGCTACAGGACACGCATTTGAGTGATTAATTTTGTACTTAAAACATTTATTTTTAAAGATATTTGAAGTACAATGATACAAAGGTTTTTCGTGACACATTTCATTCCATTGCTGTAATCTGTAACACCTGAGGGTATAATTACATTAATCCTCACGGGGGTATACGCTTACTTTGTGTATCATGTGTTTGGCAAGCACAAGGAGCCCTAGCTAATATGGTATTTGCTTACAAAACTTTACACATCGGTACCATATTTCTCTAACACAAATTACACAGCTATCTGATCATTTAACTGAGAGATAAACATTTTTTTTACTAAATCTGTGACACATGTTTACGCAATTACACAGTTCGGTAACTTCACACTTACGAAATTGTATTTTGTCTGTACTTTGTGAACTGTTCATATTTTTTCGGACCCATTGTGATATTATGAGAGCTTTGAATGATATATTTGGTATGGAATCACGATTTTTAAAGTACGTTTGAGGCAGATGACACTTTTGACATGAACAGAGAATTTTTTTTAGGTTTTGAAATTATTTGAGGAAGCTACAACGATTTTGAGAGTTGACTGAGGTGTTATGATGTTATTATTACAATGACTATGTGTATTATGCTGTTGTGGTATGTTTATGATCAATAAGCCGATGCTATATGACTTATTTGATTATGCTACGTATCTGTTATGATGAAATATTGAAGAAGTGTCGACGAATATGTATATGTGCAATAAGGTAAGGAATAATGAGGAGTGGTTAGGGACTCTGACTTGTGAAAAAGGATGTTGGAAACCAAGAATCGTACTTTAAGAGTTATGAAATGTGTGTAAATGCGTGTATGTATCACAATGTGGGCGAAAATTTTTTTTACACTGTTATATTTATAGGATTTTGTTTCTACAGATTTGTAACGCAAATATTTCGACCTATGAAATTTTATTTGTATCAAACTGTCACTGTAGCGGAAAATGATGTCGTAAATAATTCGGTAAGAAAGGTAAGTGACCGTGACGTAATGCGTTGTGAGCGGCCAGGTGTGCCAGCTGCCTTGAGAAAAAGTCAGGTGGAGAAAAAAAAAAAGACGCCATTATCCTCGCTATTGACATTTCTTTGTCGAAAGCATAGCAAATACGACACGCTCAAATTTGAAAACATATGATTACACAGTGGAGCTCTTAATTTATGATATTTACTAAAATGCCTAATTAAATGATGAGGAAAATTTTACATCTATTGTCTTTCTAGTTGAGAGATTGCTCATTTTGTTTAATATCTAGTTTCTATCTGCACTGCAGCATTGGTTAAAATAAAATTTAATAGGTGTACTAATATAGATATTTTATGCCTACAGATCCAGTAAACAGTAATTTAATGATGTACTTAAAAAAAACGAAGGACCACAAAAAGACATTTCCCTTCACAGGAATTGCATACAGAATTTTCTTTTCAAGTATTTGGTAATTTCTTTCGTAGAATAACTTGTGGAGCACCACTTTAATTACATAGACATTAAGATGTGAATATACATTTCCCTTATCTGCATTGTTGTCTTTAGAGTACTATTTTTTCTGCCTGAGCTTTCTCATGTTTAGGTATAAGTTCTAGCATATGCTGCTGCTGTTTGCCAGGCATAGTCCTACTGAATTTTACAGTGTATTAAACTAGTTTTACTACTGATTTATTTTTCTTCTTTGCTGTGCATTACCTTATATTACTTGTAATATTGCATTTGCTTTGCTAATTTATGCCACTTACTTTGCCAATTTGAATTTTTGTCATTGCTGTTTGTGTTAATTGTTTTGTGCTGCTGCATTGCCTCGTCCCTTAGTTTAGCATCTGAGCTCAGTAGATTTAAGTTAGCTTAAGATGGGGTAGGCTATATGTGAGAACGAGTTGTGATGAATTGGAAGAAATGCATTGAGAAGCTATAAGAAAATAGTTTGGCCAAAAAAGTATTTAAAAGAAGATATGAACAAAAAAGTAGGGTTTAGGGACAACAGGTTTAGGTAGGATTTTCTTGGAAATAAATGATGAGGTAAGGTAATGGAAAATAAACAATGAGGTAATAAATGTGTGAACATATAAATACAGAAAGCATGCTTGGATAGAATTTTTTTGGTGGAAACAAATGTTGAAATAAGGGGAAGATATATGGAATGAAGTTTTGGGGTGGACTGCTGTACCAAATGTCACACTGAAAACAAACCCTGTCCTGTATTTTTGGTGTTATTACACTACGTGAATTTGTGTATTTCCTGTCTTTATGTGTTTAGCTAATAAGATTTATGTTGTAGAATTTTTCTGATAATATGTTATTTACCTTGTAAATATGCTTAGACATTATTTATTCTGTTTAATTTTAATGCTCATGTGTGAAGTTGATGTTTCAAAAGTTATTCTGTTCTTTTATGTATGAACTGATGTCATAATTCCTGTAACACTGATGCATATGTTTATTTATATTCTTTTGTAAAGCCTGTATTACTACAAATGTTATCTGTATTATTATGTTTTAATGATGTTTTCTGTACCTTTGTTATTGTATTCTTATATTGTAAATTTATAATTATATAGACACCAGTTTATCAAATTAAGTAACTTGTAAGTTACATTTCACTGCACACGTTTCTGTTGGTCATCGTATATGGACAATAAGTGAGAAGTAGGGACTGTTAGTGTTTGCACGTGTGTTGATAATTCAGCAAGGGACTGGATATAAGCATTGCTGGTTCTAAGGACATTCCAAAAAGTTTTGTGAGTACACAAGTGGTGGTTTATGGACTTGCTATATTGTCCGCAAGACTCTTCGATGGTGATTGTGTACCTGCACAGTCGCAACAGATGGTTGCTGGCCGTCTCTACAAGGACTGAAGTGGGTCTGCACCTTCGATGACTCACCGATACAATTATTTCTACAAGGACTACAGTGGGCCTGCACATCTGGTGGCCCACCAATGCCATACTCTCTACCAAGACTATAGTGGGTCTGCTCTGTGATGACTGACTCTGCTGTGGGTTTGCTCTGTTGTGGCCCATTACCTGTCTGCATGTCAAGAGTCAGCACTGTCTTTTCGTTGGAAGGACAACACTACTTCTTCAAGACTGCATGGAAATCCACTACTTCCATATGCATTTTCTTTTACTGCTCAGACATTGAGAAAAACACTGCTATTTTACTGTGATGCACGATCAGGACTGTCTTTATCGACTGTGAGAAAATTTTAGCTTTTGACCAACATTGTATGAATAAGTGTGTGCATTTGATATCTTTGTTATTGTAATTATGAAAAATTTATTCAAATTTGTATTGGCCACTGCCTAAAACAATTTGTAAAATTTTTTGTGTGGAGCATGGGGGCTATGTAAGTAGGCTGTTTAAGTTTTTATATTGGTAACGCCACGTAGCACTCTGTATGAAAATCACTGGCTGTGCTGTGTGCAGTCTGTGGCTAGTTTGCATTGTTGTCTGCTATTGTAGCGTTGCGCAGTTGGAGGTGAGCCGCCATCAGTGGTGGATGTGGGGAGAGAGATGGCGGAGTTTTGAAATTTGTAAGACTGGATGTCATGAACTGCTATATATATTATGACTATTAAGGTAAATACATTGTTTGTTCTCTATTAAAATCTTTCATTTGCTAACTATGCCTATCAGTAGTTAGTGCCTTCAGTAGTTTGAATCTTTTATTTAGCTGGCAGTAGTGGCGCTCGCTGTATTGCAGTAGTTCAAGTAACCAAGATTTTTGTGAGGTAAGTGATTTGTGAAACGTATAGGTTAATGTTAGTCAGGGTCATTCTTTTGTAGGGATTTTTGAAAGTCAGATTGCGTTGCGCTAAAAATATTGTGTGTCAGTTTAAGCACAGTCATGTATAATTGTTCAAAGGGGACGTTTCAGTTGAACTTATGAAAATCTGTCATTCTTGTGGAAGTGGGACAGTGGCTGATAATATACCTGCCGGAAGTGGAATACTACAACCGTTTTTTCAAAATATTTATTATTCTTACGAATAGTTTCAACGCTACATTTGCGTCATCTTCATGTCCTACTACAAATCCAATAAGTACTTCCAATCATTGGCTTATTTATCATAGGATCCATACAAAAACCAGCTACCATGGACTGCTATTCGTGAGAAGTGTATATTCCGAACGCGTAGTCACCACACGATGCTGTGTAATATAAAATTATCCTGTCAGGAGTTTCACGAAATTATTTGCAAGAAAAATAAAGTTTTCATAAACTGGGTCAAAATGAAAACTATTGAGTTGACATTATCATTATTTCTTTATGAGTTCAATCGAAATAAACTTCAGTGTCCATCCCAGAAGAATAGACAATTGTTTATTTTATTTCATGGAGAATTTTAAGTTGATCGCGGCGTAAGTTTCATAAGAAACCGGGTAACGTAATTAAAAAGACAGAACACATACTTGCCACGATACTTGCCAAACTGTAATGGTGTTAACTGAATGTTTTTAGTTTAAAAATGACTAATTCTTTATTAATAATCAACTGCAAATAGCCAGCTAAACCTTTTATATTTAAAACACGATGTACGGCTTTTAGGGTAAAATGATCGGTCAAATGTAATGCCACGTCCGGCTGCTCTGTTTTTGGACCCGGCGACTCTATATGTGTTCGCAAGTTTCACTGTCTATTAGTTTCACGTAGTGCACACGCTGTGGAAGCCGTATTGGAAGCCTATCACTTACGTACGTTAGCTGTATTTCTTCAAATAATCAGTTTGTAAGTGGGCTGCTTCTTTGTTGGCAGCTATGTGTAACGCTTTGCATTCGATCTGTGAGTGCGCTTTCTTTGTAAGAGACTCTGTGGCCAGTTGGACTCGTTGATGGAAGTTAACTGCCAGTTGTGTTGGGCAGTTGGAAGTTAGTCGCCAGCACTAATGGAAATACTGTCGGCAGTTGGAGGTGAACAGCCAGCAGTGTTGGATGTTAGATGTGAGAAATTAGCATTGATGGAGGGAAGAGGTCTGAACTGTTAGCGTAGGCTAACGATCTGTACATGTTCGACTTGGAGACTGAATGTTATTCATGATTATATACCTTTGTACTAGATGTCAATGACGATTCATATTCGTGTGTGAACTGGGTGTCACATTATTAAGGTAAAAAAATACATTATTTGGTTTGCAACAAAATCTTTCCTTTGCTAACCACATGCCTATTAGTAGTTAGTGGCTTTAGTAGTTAGAATCTTTTACTTAGCTGGCAGTATTGACGCTCCCTGTATTGCAGAAGTTCGCGTAATGAAGATTTTTGTGAGGTAGTGCTTAATGAAATGTATAGGTTATTATTAAGATTTCTTTTAGTGAGGGCCATTCTTTTGAATCAATTATTTGAAGTCAGATTGTAATTTGTTTCGAGTAGACAGACTGCGTTGCGCTAGAATATTGTGGGTCAGTGTTGACATGATAAGAAAAAGTAAAGAGAAAGTGGGCTCAGTACGTTCAGATTTACTCAGCTGTTTCAGGATCAAATAACGTAGAAGTTTCAACTTCTCAGTCGTTCAACAATTTAAGTACAGACACACACCAATTCAAATAAAGACGTTTCAAGTTTCCTATATGGCTCTGCGTTTAGGTCGTTCGTGTCCACACGGAAAGCTTACATTTTCCAATGTCTGGCTGTACCGTTCCTAGTGAAAGTCTGTTCACACAAGATTCCTTGTTGACAATTAAGCTATAGTGATAACTAAAATTTCTTTGTTAAGGGCCTATGTAGTGTGTCCATATCTACACTGTCCAGTCACATTCATGTGGTAACCTGCCAGTGGTCTCAGTAAGCACCTTTGCCGGCGCGTACGTGCATGAAGAGTGTCTGTGAGTTTCTGGAAGGTACCGAGAGCGACGTGCAGCCATTCTGACTCCAATACCGCAGCCAGTAACGCTAGATTTATCGGTTGAGGATCCATGGTGCGAACAGCCCGATAGATGTGGAACCACAAATTGTCGATTCCTTTAAATTCGAGGAGTCTAGTGGCCAGAGGAGTGCAGTAAACTCATGAAGTGCTCATCGAATCATGCACCCGCACTGCGTGCCGAGTGACGCGTTGCGTTGTTCTGCTGCTACACTGCTGGCCATTAGAATTGCTACACAAAGAAGAAATGCAGATGATAAACGGGTATTCATTGGACAAATATATTATACTAGAACTGACATGTGGTTACATTTTTACGCAATTTTGGGTGCATAGATCCTGAGAAATCAGTACCCAGAACAACCACCTCTGGCCGTAATAACGGCCTTGATACGCCTGGGCATTGAGTCAAACAGAGCTTGGATGGCGTGTACAGGTACAGCTGCCCATGCATCTTCAACACGATACCACAGTTCATCAAGAGTAGTGACTGGCGTATTGTGACGAGCCAGTTGCTCTGCCACCATTGACCAGACGTTTTCAATTGGTGAGAGATCTGCAGAATATGCTGGCCAGGGCAGCAGTCGAACATTTTTCTGTATCCAGAAAGGCCCGTACGGGACCTGCAATATGCGGTCGTGCGTTATCCTGCTGGAATGTAGGGTTTCAAATGGTTCAAATGGCTCTGAGCACTACGGGACTCAACTGCTGAGGTCATAAGTCCCCTAGAACTTAGAACTACTTAAACCTAACTAACCTAAGGACAGCATACACATCCATGCCCGAGGCAGGATTCGAACCTGCGACCGTAGCGGTCGCGCGGTTCCAGACTGTAGCGCCAGAACCGCTCGACCACCAGCGGCCGGCAATGTAGGGTTTCGCAGGGATCGAATGAATGGTAGAGCGACGGGTCACACATCTAAAATGTAACGTCCACTGTTCAACATGCCGTCAATGCGAACAAGAGGTGACTGAGAGGTGTAACCAGTGGCACCCCATACCATCACGCCGCGTGATACGCCAGTATGGCGATGATGAATACACGCTTCCAACGTGTGTTCAGCGCGATGTCGCCAAACACGGATGCGACCATCGTGATGCTGTAAACAGAACCTGGATTCATCCGAAAAAATGACGTTTTGCCATTCATGCACCCATGTTCGTCGTTAAGTACAACATCGCAGGCGGTCCTGTCTGTGATGCAGCGTCAAGCGTAGCCGCAGCCATGGTCTCCGAGCTGATAGTCCATGCTGCTGCAAACGGGATCGAACTGTTCTTGCAGATGATTGTTGTCTCGCAAACGTCCCCATCTGTTGACTCAGGGATCGAGACGTGGCTGCACGATCCGTTACAACCATGCGGATAAGATGCCTGTCATCTCGACTGATAGTGATACGAGGCCGTTCCGTATTACCATCATGAAGCCACCGATTCCATATTCTGCTAACAGTCATTGGATCTCGACCAACGCGAGCAGCAATGTCGCGATACGATAAACCACAATCGCGAGAGGCTACAATCCGACCTTTATCAAAGTCGGAAACGTGATGGTACGCATTTCTCCTCGTTACACGAGGCATTACAACAACGTTTCACCAGGCAACGCCGGTCAACTGCTGTTTGTGTATGAGAAATCGGTGGGAAACTTTCCTCATGTCAGCACGTCGTAGGTGTCGCCACCGGCGCCAACCTTGTGTAAGTGCTCTGAAAAACTAATCATTTGCATATCACAGCCTCTTCTTCCTGTCGGTTCAATTTCGCGTCTGTAGCACGTCATCTTCGTGGTGTAGCAATTTTTATGGTCAGTATTGCAGGTAGCATCGTGCCGAATAAAAGATGAACTACCTGTAGGAGTGGACGTGGTCACCAAGTATAGACGCATGCTTGTGTTGATCTACTTTGCCTTCCAGAATAACAAGACGACCCAGGGAATGCCCCGACAATATACCCTACTCCAAAACGCACCATAACACTTCCTCGTCTGGCCAGGACCCATCCGACGACTTTTTCCAGGGTGTTTGCTTTCAAACGTTTCACGTCATACACGCCAACGGCCGTCTGTCCTACGGAGTGTAACGTCTGATTCATCTGAAAAGGCCACCTGCCGTCACTCAGTGGACGTCCAATAGCTCTTCTGGCGTTCAAATTCCAGCCCTCATCGCAGATGAACAGCACTCAGCATGCGTGCGTGAACCAGGCGCCTGCTGCGAAGGCCCATAAACTGATGTTCTCTGAAGTGTCGTCGAGAAAACACTGTTGGTAGACCCTTGGTTCATCTGCGCGGTCCGTTGCTCAACAACTGCACGTTTGTTCACCCGTTCACAACTGCGCAGCCGTCACTCTCCGCTCTTATCAGTGCACGCCGGTTACCGTGCATGGTATACTTTAACCACAACAGCAAGCAAGTAGTTTACAAACCTAACCGTTTCCGAAATGCTTTCACCCTTTTTCCGAAAGCCAAAGATCTTGCACTTGTGGACGTCGGATAAATCGCTCCATTGCCGCTCAACGACAACGACTTCACCGTTTTCCGCCCCCCCCCCCTCTCCCACTACCCCACCGACACTCTTTATACGCCCTCAACTGCTAGTGCTGCCACGTGTTGGCTGTGAGTGGTTACTTTACGTTGACGTCCAACGTTGGAGGTGGTTACATTAATGTGACTGAGCCGTATAATAACGTCGTATTTCGTGTGCAGCGAAGCCAACTATGTTTGTTGTATTTCATTAATCGAAAAATTAGTAAAACGTTTTGTAGAGCCAGTCTATCACAACAAGTCATAAAAATGCTTCATACTATCTTAGAATCAATCTGAGATGGCACAAACGTGTATTCTGAGGCAACTTCAACAATTAATTTCTTCTATACGTGGAGTTACACTTCACACACTAGTTCGCATGTTGACACCTCGGATGAACACAACATCGCGCAGGTACGCCATCCGAGGCAAGTTTTCAACAAACTGTCCCGTCTTGACATGATATCAGATTCTGTACACGGATTGATGTGTTACCTTCTCAGCAACCGGTCACAGACTAGTAATGAGCTATCGTTGTGCTTTCGCGCCCGACTTCTCGTGTCGCACTTGTGACTGGCCGATCCTTTCCTTCAATAAGCACTGACACTAACTAAAATTTGTACTTATCTTTTCCTGATGAAGTGAATAATATTAAAATTATTATTAACAAGTCCCCATTGCAAGTAACATCATCAGCACGGTTGCGCTTGCATATTAACCCTCCGTTAGTCGCGCGAAAATTCGTGACATCGTCATTCGCGCTGATGAATGGTGTCATCCACAAAGCAAGCGGTCTATTTGTACACTTTGAACGGTCTTTATGACTGGTTTTGTGACTTTTTATTAAATCTAAATATAATACATTTAATATTTGTACATAGTATAATACAGTCTAACGTTTTAAACAGTTTGTCCATTCGAAGAACAATATCTTCAGCTGAATTACTGGCTTGACGTGGTCCCTCTTGTTGCCTACCGACGTACGGTTCTAAATTGAAAGTGTAACCTTTTTTTACATCAATCAAAGCAAACACTTTTAACCCTACTTTGCTTGTTTGCTAGGAATATGTTGCCTGAAAGGGCAGTTTCCTCTAAACGTCAATAGCTATTCGTCAACAGTAAGATATTAACTAGGTGAAAAATATTTTTGGTAATTGTTCGTGAATAGTTCAAGTACCTCCCTGATAGCTCTCATAGCAGTCAATTTGTCAATCTCTCTGCGAACATTTCAATCACGGATATTATCAAACCTCAGACATCTCAACAGAAACTTGAATCGGTATTCATTTGTGCATAAATAACATGATTCAAGTCCGTTTCCCTTTGAGTTATCCCACAATTTCGTTATACTCTTCTTAGAACATCTCAAACATCCACGTATATATATTACAGACCAATGAAAGCTCTGATCTCTATTGTATCTATTTCTTTATCGTCCCTTTCCTTAGAGAAGTAACCACGAACTTAATTGATGTTTATATTAGTACATGTTGCGATAATACTTAATATGTTTTCATCCAAGAACAAATTCAGCATTTCTGTTTCTGTCTTTTTTATGCGAGCTTGATTTTTTGGTCCAGGCAAATGCGTAATAAAATTAAAAAATCTGCTTCTAACACTGGTAGGATATTTGATTTTCCTCCGTTTAGTTATTCCATATTTCCCTAAAAAAAATGCATCCTCTTGAGTTACTTCTTCCTGTGATTCATATTCATCATTTTCTGACACTTCTTGTTCTTTTCCTGGATCACTACCGCTTTCATGAACAGAATCCTCAGTTTCTGAGGCAGCGTTATCACTGTGAGCATCTTTATCACTCAGCTCATTGAACAGTTCCAGCGATACATTAGGATCTCTATTAAACTCTGTCCGAGGTTTTTTGCCTTTGACATTTCTTCCACAATTTAAAAATAAAGAGAATACTAGGTGACATGGAAGGTAACTGCGATCAGTTTCAATACGTCTAAATTTACGCGTATGAAAGATCAATTGAATCTAGGAGAGCAATAAAGCATACAAACTTACTTTGTTTCAGATTGAGATGACCAGTGTCCTCTAGACTATAATAATGTTTCATGAACTATGTATCTTTCGTAACTGAACGACAACAATGAGTGGAGCTAACAGCCGGAGATGTACTAAAATGACGCGAGCTCAGTCCATCCCTGTCATACAAAATTGAGCGGGAAAGTCATACGGATGACGAGTGTCATCCGCGCGAGCAACGGAGGGTTAATATTTAAACAGTAAATATACGTAATAACAGACTGGTTATTTAGTGTTCGGAGCTGTGGGTGAATCCCCACCGTCCCTCGCAGCTCTAGTAAGACACGGCTCTTACACTCCTAGCCGTTCTCACGCTGCGTGACAATCTGGCGCGTCGTTCGATGAATCTGCCTTGTGATCCTACCAACTTGCTAGCCCCCCGTAGAAAAATCTTCCTGCACTGTGCATTAAAAGAATAGCAACAGAAACACGTGGGCAGTGGTCCCGCTTTAAACGCCACAGAAGGATCCCAAACACTTGTGCGGTACTGATAAATAGGTCGCACTAGCGTCCTATATGCGGCCTCCTTTACAGACGAACCTCACTTCGCCAAAATTCTTCCAATAAACGGAAGTCGCCTATCAGCCTTCTCTATGACAATCTTCATACGCTCCTTCCATTTCATATCGCATCGGAATGTTATGCCCAGATAAGTAAACGACGTGACTGTGACAAGCAGCATACTAATAATGCCGCATCGCATCATTACGGGTTTGTTTTTCCTATTGATTCACATTAACTTATATTTTTCCACATTCAGTGATAGCTGCGATTCACCACACTAACTAGAAATTTTGTATACTGCGTAGGCTTCCGCGGATAGAGTCAGTTGGCAGCCATTTCGACAAACAAAAGGAGGCGAGATTGGCAATAAATCGACAAACTGCAGCCAGCAGCGCGCTTACCTTACGTGAGAAACGTCGCTGACCAGACTGGTGAACTCCTTGGCCGGGTTGCTGTCCAGCCTGTCTACCACAGCCCTGTTACCATAGAGATCCCGCTGCTTCCGCCTCAGGTGATGAATCGTAGCAACGATCTTTCGAACTTATGACGTGACATCATGCTCAGTGAGCAGCAGTGGCAAAATGTAAGCGACTCACACAGCTAAATCACATCAGCAGACCAAGAAGAAGCCCACTGCCCCCGTTGGCGGAACGGTGGTTACCCTGCTGTAGGTTTTTGCATTAGAAATTTAGTGTAAGTCACCCTGTATACTCCTACAGTTTCTCAACTTCGACACCTTACCGTACACCACAGCATCATCAGCTAACAACCGCAGACTGCTGCCCAAGCTGTCCGCCAAATTTACGTACATATAAAGTAATAGCGGTCCTATCGCACTTCCCCAAAACCCTCCTGACGTCTCAGATAAACACTCACCGTCGAGGACAACATACCGAGTTCTATTACTTAAGAAGTCTTCGAGACACTCATATATACAGGGTGAGTCACTAACTCTTGCCACCAAGAATAACTCCGAAAGTATGATAGGAGCTGAAAAGTTTATGGGACAAAACCTGCTTGGGAGAACGGGGGCCATAATATGACGTTGGTTTTTTGTTGTTGCTAGGTGGGGTCTCTTCAGGGATATGAAGGTCAATTTTTTTTTTAAATCGGGGTGCTGTAGTTTGGTACTTGTTTTCTGATAGCGGCTATCGAGACGAATCCACTGATTTGCAGCAGTAAGTTCTTTGAACGTCAACGAAGGTAAAAAATGTGGCATGAACGTCCATTTACAGAAGGTGTTCGAAGTGATGACCACTGGTATCAATGCAGTGCTGCAATCTTCTTATCGTGGATTGAGTGGCATTCCTTATCACTTCGGCTCTTATCGAAGGACATGCTCTGACAATTCTCTCTCGCATATCGTCAGGTTTAGTTGGAACGTCTTTATAAACAATGTCTTTTACGAATCCCCACAAGAAAAAATCCGGAGGGATCAAGTCTGGCGAACGAGCCGGCCACGACACATCTCCTCCGCGTCCAATACAACGATTTGGGAACTGTCTCCGAAACTCATTTCTAGCTATCAGCGAAAAATGTTCCGGACGCACATCGTGTTGAAACCACATTTCTTCCTTGTTCCTAAAGGTATTTCTTCCAATAACAGACCTCATGTTTCTTGCAGTAATGTGGTTTACTTCCTACCATTAATATTGCCTTCGACGAAATAAGGGCCTATAATCCTATCCTTTAGAATCCCCCACCATACATTCACCGACCACAGTTTTTGGACCGAGCGAGGTGGCGCAGTGGTTAGCACACTGGACTCGCATTCGGGAGGACGACGGTTCAATCCCGTCTCCGGCCATCCTGATTTAGGTTTTCCGTGATTTCCCTACATCGTTTCAGGCAAATGCCGGGATGGTTCCTTTGAAAGGGCACGGCCGATTTCCTTCCCCATCCTTCCCTAACACGAGCTTGCGCTCCGTCTCTAATGACCTCGTTGTCGACGGGACGTTAAACGCTAATATCCTCCTCCTCCACAGTTTTTGGTGTGCAACTTGCCGCAGACAACATGGATATTCAGTTGTCCAATAATCCATGTTATGCAAATTAACATTTCCATGGTTCGTGAATGAAGCCTCGTCAGCAAATAAAATCAAATTGATAAATGTGTCGTCCCTCTGAATCTGAAGTTTATCCGATCGGCAGAATTCAATGCGACGCATACATTCCGTACCAGTTAATTCTTGGTGGAGACTGATATGGCAAGTATGATATTTATGGCGATGCAGAACACGAACAACACTATTCTGGCTCATGCCAGATTAACCTTGCGATTTGACGCGAACCAACACAAGGATCTCGAACCACAGTGGCAAGTGTACCAATTTCCGTATCCTCGCTAGTAACTTTCCTTTACCAGATATGTTTCCGATGCGTTAAAGATCTAGTTGTTTTCAGTTTATCATACACATATTTAAATGTACGACGTGTAGGGTGAGTACGTTGAGGATATCTTTCAACGTATAAGTCTCAAGCTCTCACTGAATATCGTTGGATTTTGCAAAACAATCATAATGTCTGCAGGGATACCGCAATCACTTTTTATACAATGTTACTTATAATCCGTCTTGATTGCAAAATATTTATTCACATGACCGATTCCGGTTCTTCTAGAACCATCTTCATATCTGTAGTTTCGGTTACAGGAGCAACCTTCACATGTGACGGAGCATGTGAAGGTTGCTGAGTGTGGACGGGTTACTCCTGTAACCGAAACTGCAGATCTGAAGATGGCTCTAGAGGAACCAAAACTGGTCATGTGAGTAAATATTCTGCAATCAAGACGGATTATAAGTAACATTGAATATCGTTGTCATTCCCCGTAAATGAGAAGCATATCAACTTTTTCTTCGAAGGCATACATCATTCACATTTGCTCGATTCGACGATACTAGTCTTACCGTTCCTATTAGCGTCGTATTGCGAAACCATCGAATGGTGTTTACATGTCAATGACACGTTAGATGAATACGCCGTATTCGGCGAATATTTACCATTCACAAGATATACGAGAGAGAATTGTCAGAGCGTGTGCTTCGATAAGTACCGAAGTGATAAGGAATATCACTCAATCCATGATAAGAAGATTCCAGCACTGCATTGATACCAAAGGTCATCAGTTCGAACACCTTTTTTACCTTCGTTGAGCTTCCAGAGACCTTACTGTTACACATCACTGGATTCGTCTCGATAGCCGCTGTCAGAAAATAAGTACCAAATTATAGCAGCCCACGTAAAAAGAAAGTTGACCTTAATATCTCTAAAATGACCCAACTTAGCAACAAAAAACCAGTGTCGTATTATGGCCCCCGTTCTCCCATGCATCTTGTCCCACAAGCTTTTCATCTCCTATCATACTTTCGGTTGTTATTCTTGGTGGCAATAGCTAGTGACTCACCTTGTATATTCTATATGCTCGCACATTCGTTTACAGTTTGCAGTGGGGCTCCTTGTCATATGCTTTCCGGAAATTCGGAATTATGGAATTTGCCTGTGCCCTTCATCCATAGTTCCGAGAAAAATCTCAGTTTCCCACAGTCAATGTTCGTACAACCGTGCTGATTCATGTACAGAAGCTTCTCGGTCTCAAGAAGGGTTATAGTATTAGAAAAAGCGTAGATGGCTACTCATCGAAAGGATGTCCCATTGGTATTAGGTCTGTTGATATGTGGTCTTAGGAGGGGCCACACTATTACCACAAAATGGACGAACGGCAGGTGGTGGAAGTGAGTGGAACTCTAGTACTTTTACATCACACAAGGAATAAAGTTAGAAAGAACAACAGAAATCGGGCTTTGTTGTTGCCGTCTTTTCTAAGCAAGTGTGAATGCTTCACAAAATTCGAGTAGTGAAATAATGCCGAATACATACACACCGTTTCTGCACACCGTTTCCAGAATTTTCTTACAAAGTCGAAAGACAATTTCAAATATCTTGTACAAGCAACCTGCCCGAGAACCGCTAAAGCCGATACAAGTATGAGAGAGCATACACCAGTTGCAGTGCGACTGGCGATGACCTTTAAGTTTCATCTACTGGCGATTCGTGCAAAAGTGTAATGCACCTATTTGAAGTTAAGTAAACCTCGTGGTGCAGGAAGTATACAACGCATTGGTAGAACGACTGAAAGATTTCATTAAAGATGGTACGAACTAAGAATGCATTTTTTGTTTTATTTTTCCTGCTTCAGGCACTTCTAGAGATAGCAGGCTACTCATGATATCAAATGCAAACCAAGTAGATGAAGAGCCACTGCGCTTCCACTTTTACATGCAACTTTTTTACTCGCATTTGGCACAGCTTCGAGAACTTGGAATTTTTTGTGCGCTTCGTCAAGTGTGATTCCGACCTCATAGGCAAAAGCTTTCAAGCTTCTTTTTACTTTCGCTCTGTGTAGACTACCTTCATTTTCTGTGGTATAAAGTCAAGCACCAGTACGCCAGTCGGGAACGTTAGAGCAGAGAAGACTGCGAGGAAGACGTCAGCCAATCGCACACAGACTGTCCCCTCTCTAGGACGACAACCCGACGTAAGCGCTCTCGACACGAAGAGGACATACGCGCCGCGCGCCTGGCCGCGGCCCACTTGTGAACTAACGAGTTCTACGAATTCTACAGAAGCGAGATCAAGAATAGGCACTTGTATAGCAGCGACTTAGGAACTGTATTACTTCTCTTGTATTACAAATCGTATATATTTCCAAAGAGACTTCTTACTAGCCAGTCGCCATTTGGTTGCCACACATAATCGTAAATTTCTCAGAGTTAAGTGTTGTCATTTATTTTCTATAAATAAAACTTATTAATACGATTTGCTTGGATTGTTGTCCAGCGATCCGAAAAAGCAGGTTTCCTAGGCAGCCCACATTCGACAAGTAGGCGGCACACAACACATTTCTACGTCCCGTAGCTGTGATCGGCGATGAATCGCATTTATAAAATTCGCAGTACTCTCGTTCGTCTACTGCTGTACACCACAACATCACTTCTCTGCTCGTCGAATTTGATGTTGGAACACGAAGTCAGTTGCCTCCTGTGTTAAGGAGTGGTTCCTATAACAAAGACAGTGTGAGGTAGTTGATTACGTAATAATCTCTTCCCGAGACGCTTTTCATAATGTTAGAAGTCAATGCCGTTGTGATAATTCCCTGTTTTCTCGACAGATTTTAACGTTAAGTAGGCATGGTACAGAAACGTCTACCACCCCAGCACGGATGATGACAATTGAGATTCCTTTAGACTTAGGTTTCAGCAAACCGTTAGTGGTTCAAATGGCTCTGAGCACTATGGGACTTAACATCTATGGTCATCAGTCCGCTAGAACTTAGAACTACTTAAACCTAACTAACCTACGGACAGCACACAACACCCAGTCATCACGAGGCGGAGAAAATCCCTGACCCCGCCGGGAATCGAACCCGGGAACCCGGGCGTGGGAAGCGAGAACGCTATCGCACGACCACGAAATGCGGACAGACCGTTAGTGGATTCTTACTCCATTCGTACGATGGTGTGTGACAAACGTGAAAATATGTCTCGCCCACATAGACAAGTGGATGATACTCACGTCTGTATCCTCGGATACTTTTTAAGTAAACAGTTCCTTTCGCAGTGATACTACTTCATTCTTCGCGATATTCTTCCATCTAGCTTCTAACGTGCGAAGAATTTTATGAAGTTATGCAAAATGTAACAGTCAGCCAACCCGTTGCACACAACTTTAAAAAAAAACGGATTTACCAGGTTTCAATAGCACTAAGACTATCTTCATCAGAGTGATAAAAGTTACCTAGAAAACACATAAGGTACAGGTAATATACATCGGTTGGCTGATTGTTACATTTTATATAATAACATGCGTGGTTGCTGAGCGCATAGCCACAAAATGTTTAAAATATCAAGATTTTTACCTGGCATATAGCCAAGGCTGTCACTAAATATAAAGATCTCAAAATGAAACTTCTCATAACAAGTATGGCTATTAATTATAGTAAACGTTGCGAAGAATTGGGACTTGTGCCTAATTATGTTGAAGCTTACGTAAATTTTAAGCAGTCCCGAAATGAACCACGCACTTTCCAAAGCTTAGTGCAAAAAGTAATGTTAGACAAAATAAGTGCGTTTTACACTAAGAAACATGCTCAAAATGGAAGTGGCTTACTACATGTATTTAGATCTAACAAAAATTTTTCATGTTCAATAGAATGTTCACATAGGTGATTCTTGGGTTCTTATTAATGACAGCCTAGATAAATGTAAGCAAACTATTGTTAATAGACAAGAAAAGTAACTAACTAAACTGCCTCGTTTGTTACCTGTACAAAAGGCTTGTAATATTACTACATTTAGAAAAAATGACCACAAATTTTATGATAGAATTTTAAAGAGCACTGACATAAATTTTACGAAAGACGAAGTCTATTTGCTTGAAAAAGGTTTCAAGTACAATGTTATACCACAACTGTCTAACAAAAATGTTACGGAAAACGTGGTTGTAGATTTGAAACTGGCCTTGCAAAAATAGATAGCTCTCGTCACACCAGAGTAGCTCATGATGTGTGCAATATTTTCAGTAAAAACTTAACTGTTTCCCATAATCCTTTAGTGATGATACAAAAATAATTGAAGCCATTAATAATAAACTTAAAGTAAACGAAGCTTTCATAACGAAGTCTGATAAAGGGAATGCCATCGTCATTGCTGAAAAGCAAGAATATGTTACAAAACCTTGGAGTTTTTCGAGGAAAACGATATTTCCGGATCCTACTCCTGTTTTGCAAAACGAAATCAGAGCCGCAATTAAAGATGCTAAATTTTTACTTAGGCCTTACCAAAAAAAGCAGTTAATTAACATGAACCCTCAAGCTCCAAAGTTACGTGTACAATTTAAAGTTCATAAATTAAGACATCCTGTACGACCCATTTTGAATAGTATGAATAGTGCCTACCATGAACTAGCTAGATTTCTGCACGACAAACTGAAAAAATCTTTTGTTTTCTAGAGCACTTATTCTATCTCCAACAGACAAAACTTAGTCAATAAAGTTGAAGACATATGTTGTGATCAAGATACTACGTTAATTTCTTTCGACATTAAAAATATCTATACAATGTGCCAGTCTAAATAGCATTGGACATAGTAGAAAAAAAATTACGGTTCCTTAAAAAAGACATTTCTGGTGAAGAAATTACTGATTTTGATTGAATCACCTGTGGGTTCTAGGTGAAACAGTGTAAATTAACTAAACAAACACTGCTTTTGGCCTTGTTTCACAATTTTATTGTTAATGTTATTGCATAACCTAAGTAATTTTCAAAAAGGGATAACAACCCGAGACCTAGGTTGTGCAATAACATTAATAATAAAATTGTAAACAAGGCGAAAAACAGTTTTTTTTAGTTATTTACTGATTTCATGAATTCGCTTTAAATCGTAGTTCAATGTAATTATTTCGATTCAATGAACAGTTATATCAACAACCTGATGGTATTACGATGGGAAACCCGTTAGCAGAGTCCTAGCAGACATTTTAATAAATTTTCTAGAAGAAAAATTTTAAAAATTTTTTCAGCTGCTGCCTCGGGCGTTATTTCATATTCTAGATATGTTGACGATATTCTGATTACTTATAGAGGACGAACAACGGAACTGATCACCTATCGAGAATTTTCAACGAACTTCACAAAAAAATAAAAATTACTTACATCTGCAAGCTTGGCAATGAATTCCGGCAATTACACTACTTAGCCCTTATTCTGACAATATTAGATGACAAAATTTCTTGAAATATCTTCCGTAAAGGAACTTGCACTAATCAATTAGTATATTTTTACTTCAACATCTCCCCCTCCCCGCAGCAGTGTCATAAAAAAGCCTTCTTTCATTCAGTTGTCCATATAGCTATTTCTGTTCTTTTACCCAATGACAATGTTGAAGCGGAGATAAATTTGATCAAAACTACTGCGATTAATAATACCTATGAATCCAACATAGTAAAATATTCAGTAATAAAATGAAGAATAGAATGACCACTCTGGGTGTTTCCATTAATGACCAAAATAACAAAAAATTTTTTATTTCTATACCATTTCTTGGACCTGTCTATTACAGAATACAGCGCCATCTGCAAAGCAAATATGATTGCAAAGTAATTTCCACCAATAATTCTCTAAAAATAATCTTATTCACAGTCTGGATTCAGCACAGCCTCATCTGCAAAATTCAGGAGTCAATAAAATCGTCAGTCTTGTGCGGCCTATTACATAGGACAAACAGGACCAGCTATATCTGCATGCTTCAGAGAACATCTTCCAGGAAAAAAGGGTGCTAATATTCATAATTCATCCTTTGCCGACCGCTTGTTAACCACACTGCATAAACCCAAAGAAGTCAAAGATGTCTGTATCCTACACTCCCGAGAAAAAAGGTCTCCGACTCGATATCCTTGGAGAGCTGGAAATTTTCAAACACCTGTCACTTAAGAATAAAACTGTCTTTAAATAAAAATTGTAGTTGCACAACCAAAACATCTTTCAAGGTTTAGAGCCGTTACTTAGAAACATCTGAGTTTTAGAATTTTATCCTTATTCAGCTATCATTGTCAGTCTTCCACTTTATAAAAAACTGCTGCTAAAAAGACTAATTTCCTGTTCTTGCAAACCTTCTTATTGCCTATTATCTGGGTACTATATGTTACTAATGTATATCTAGAGCTACGAAATTTCCCTCTTAACAAACACAACAAACACAACAAAGGCCTCAGTCACAAAGGGTGCAGGCTGAACACAGGAAGAACGTAGGTACAGGAACCATTGGTATAACAGTTGTAAACTGTCGTAGCTGTGTTGGGAAAGTACCAGAGCTCCAAGCGCTAAGAGAAAGCACTGATGCTCAGATCATTACAGGCACTAAAGCTGGCTAAGGCCGGACATAAGTTCAACCGAAATTTTTACGAAGAACAAAACGGTGTTCCGAAAGGATACGCTAAACACAGTTGGCGGTGGCGTGTTTGTTGCTATCAGAAGTAGTTTAACTTTTCGCGAAAATCAAGTAGATACTTCCTGTGAGTTAGTATCGGCAGAGGTCATTACTGGCAAACGGAACAAAATAATAATTGGATCCTTTTACCGACCCGCAAATTCAGATGATACAGTTGCTGAAAGGTTCAAAGAAAACTTGAGCTTGATTTCAAACACGTACCCGACTCATACGATAATAATTGGTGGTGACTTTAATTTACCCTCGGTATGTTGTCGAAAATACATGTTTAATTCCAGAGGTACGCATAAAATATCATCCGAAATTATGCTAAATGCATTCTCTGGAAATTATTTCGAGCAGTTAGTTCATGAGCCCACGTGAATAGTAAACGGTTGTGGAAACACACTCGACCTCTTAGCAAGAAATAATCTTACATTAATAACGAGCATCAAAACCATTAAGGGATTAGTTAACACACCGTTGTCGTAGCGAGACTGAATATTGTAATCCCCTAAACCCCCAAAAATAAGAGAAAAATATACCCATTCAAAAAAGAAATATACCCATTCAAAAAAGCATATAAAAATTCACTTGACGCCTTCCTGAGAGACAATCTCCACTCATTCCAAATTAATAATATAAGTGTAGAACAGATGTTACTTGAATTCAAAGAAATAGTATCGGCTGCAATTGAGAGATTTATACCAAATAAATTAACAAACGACGGAGCTGATCCTCCTTGGTACACAAAACGGGTGAGAACACTGTTGCAGAAAGAACGAAACAAACATGCCAAATTCAAACAGTAGCAAAATCCCCAAGATTGGCGATCTTTTACAGAAGCTCGAAATTTAGCGCGGACTTCAATGCGAGATGCTTATAACAGTTTCCACAACGGAACTTAGTCTCAAAACCTGGCAGAAAATCCAAAGAGATTCTGGTCGTATGTGAAGTATGTTAGCGGCAAGAAACAATCAATGCCTTCTATGCGCGATAGCAATGGAGATTCTATCGAAGACAGTGCTGCCAAACCAGAGTTACTAAACACAGCCTTCCGAAGTGCCTTCAACAAAAGAAGACGAAGGCAATATTCCAGAAGTCGAATCGAAAACAGCTCCCAACATGAGTAACGTAGACGTAAATGTCCTCGGAGTAGTGAAACAACTTAAATCACTTAATAAAAGCAAGTCTTCTGGTCCAGAATATATACCAATTAGGTTCCTTTCGGATAATGCTGATGCATTAGCTCCATACTTAACAATCATAGACAACCGTTCGCTCGGCGAAAGATCCGTACCCAAAGACTGGAAAGTTGCACAGGTCACACCAATATTAAAGAAAGGTGACAGGAGTAATCCACAAAATTACAGGCCCATATCGTTAACGCCGATATGTACCAGGATTTTGGAATATATATTGTGTTCGAACATGAATTACCTCGAAGAAAACTGTCTATCGACACACGGTCGAAATGGGTTTAGAAAACATCGTTCCTGTGAAACTAGCTCTTTATTCACATGAAGTGTTGAGTGGTACTGACAAGGGATTTCAGACCGATTCCGTATTTCTGGATTTCCGGAAGGTTTTTGACACTGTACCACACAAGCGGCTTGTAGTGAAATTGCGTGCGTATGGAATATCGTTTCAGTTGTGTGACTGGAATTGTGATTTCCTGTCAGAGAGGTCACAGTTCGTAGTAATTGACGGAAAGTCATCGAGTAAAACAGAAGTGACATCTGGCGTTGCCCAGGGTAGTGTTATAGGCCCTTTACTGTTCCTTATCTATACAGGGTAGTCCATTGATCGTGACTGGGCCACATATCTCACGAAATAAGCGTCAAGCGAAACAACTACAAAGAACAAAACTTGTCTAGCTTGAAGAGGGAAACAAGATGGCGCTATGGTTGTCCCGCTAGATACGGATATCAACTTCGCTTTTGAAATAGGAACCCCCCATTTTTATTACATATTCCCTTAGTACGTAATGGAATGTGAATGTTTTAGTTGAACCATTCTTTTCGCTTTGTGATCGATTGTGCTGTAATAGTCACAAACATATGGCTCACAATTTTAGACGAACAGTTGGTAACAGGTAGGTTTTTCAAATTAAAATACAAAACGTAGGTACGTTTGAACATTTTACTTCGGTTGTTCCAATGTGATGCATATACATTTGTGAACTTATCATTTCTGAGAACGCATACTCTTACAGCGTAATTACCTGTAAATGCCACATTAATGCAATAAATGCTCAAAATGATGTCCGTCAACCTCGATGCATTTGGCAATACGTGTAACGACATTCATCTCAACAACGAGTAGTTCACCTTCCGTAATGTTCGCAGATGCATTGAAAATGCGATGACGCATGTTGTCAGGTGTTATCGGTGGATCACGATAGCAAATATCCTTCAACTTTCCCCACAGAAAGAAATCCGGGGATGTCAGATCCGGTCAACGTGTGGGCTATGGTATGGTGCTTCGACGACCAATCCACCTGTCATGAAATATGCTATTCAATACCGCTTCAACCGCACGCGAGCTATGTGCCACACATCCATCATGTTGGAAGTACATCGCCATTCTGTCATGCAGTGAAACATCTTGTAGTAACATCGGTAGAACATTACGTACGAAATCAGCATACATTGCACCATTTAGATTGCCATCGATAAAATGGGGGCCAATTATTCTTCCTCCGGTAATGCCGCACCATACATTAACCCGCCAAGTCGCTGAAGTTCCACTTGTCGCAGCCATCGTGGATTTTCCGTTGACCAACAGTGCATATTATACCGGTTGACGTTACCACTGTTGGTGAATGACGCTTCGTCACTAAATAGAACGAGTGCAGAAAATCTGTCATCGTCCCGTAATTTCTCTTGTTCCCAGTGGCAGAACTGTAGACCACGTTCAAAGTCGTCGCCATGCAATTCCTGGTGCATGGAAATATGGTACGGGTGCAGTCGATGTTGATGTAGCATTCTCAACACCGACGTTTTTGAGATTCCCGATTCTCGCGCAATTTGTCTGTTACTGATGTACGGATTAGCCGCGACAGCAGCTAAAACACCTACTTGGGCATCATCATTTGTTGCAGGTCGTGGTTGACGTTTCGCATGTGGCTGAACACTTCCTGTTTCCTTAAATAACGTAACTATCCGGCGAACGGTCCGGACACTTGGATGATGTCTTTCAGGATACCGAGCAGCATACATAGCACACGTCAGTTGGGCATTTTGATCACAATAGCCATACATCAACACGATATCGACCTTTTCCGCAATTGGTAAACGGTACATTTTAACACGGGTAATGTATCACAAAGCAAATACCGTCCGCACTGTCGAAATGTTACATGATACCAAGTACTTATACGATTGTGACTATTACAGCGCCATCTATCACAAAGCGAAAAAGCGGTCCAACTAAAACATCCGTATTTCTTTACATACTCCACGAATATGTAATAAAAAATGGGGATTCCTGTTTAAAAAAACGCAGTTTATATCCGTTTGTCCAATGGGAGCGCCATTTAGCGGGCCAACCATAGCGCCATCTGGTTTCCCCCTTCAAGCTAGACGAGTTTCGTTCTTTGTAGTTTTTTCGTTTGATGCTTATTTTGTGAGATATTTATCAATGGACCACCCTGTATAAACGATTTGGAAGACAATCTGTGCAGCCGTCTTAGGTATTTTACAGATCACGTTGTCGTTTATCGACTAATAAAGTCATCAGAAGATCAAAAGAAATTGCAAAACAATTTAGAAAAGATATCTGAATGGTGCGGGAGTTGGCAGTTGACCCTAAATAACGAAAAGTGTGAGGTCATCGACATGAGTGCTAAAAGGAATTCGTTAAACTTCGGTTACACGATAAATCAGTCTAATCTAAAAGCCGTAAATTCAACTAAATACCTAGGTATTACACTTGCGAACAACTTAAATTGGAAGGAACACATAGAAATTGTTGTGGGGAAGGCTAAGCAAAGATGTCGTTTTATTGGCAGTACACTTAGAAAATGTAACAGATCTAGTAGGAGACTGCCTACACTACTCTTGTCCGTCCTCTTTTAGAATACTGTTGCGCGGCGTGGGATCCTTACCAGATAGGACTGACGGAGTACATCGAAAAAGTTCAAAGAAAGGCAGCACGTTTTGTATTATCGCGAAATATGGGAGAGAGTGTCAGAGAAATGATACAGGATTTGGGCTGGACATCGTTAAAAGAAAGGCGTCTTTCGTTGCGACGGAATCTTCTCACGAAATTCCGATCACCAAATTTTTCCTCCGAATGTGAAAATATTTTGTTGACACCGACGTACATAGGGAGGGACGATCACTAAGATAAAATAAGGGAAATCAAAGCTCGTACGGAAAGATATAGGTGTTCGTTCTTTCAGCGCGGTATACGAGATTGGAATAATACAGAATTGTGAAGGTGGTTTGATTAACACTCTGCCAGACACTTAAATGTGATTTGCCGAGTATCCATGTAGATGTAGACGGCAGTGTTGGCTTACACGCCGTTTAGTATTATGCCACCTGCTCTGTGTATGTGCCGGTCTTAGCCGGCTACAGCAGTTAGCTTATGCCGCCGCTGGTAACTATTATTCTGTGATCACTGTCTGTCTTTTTTTATTATGACCTACATTCTTGACTCTGGAACAAAATCATGTCATTTGACGATAGCACTGTTGCTGAAAATTTAAAAGTTTTCATGTGAGTTCATGTAAGTATATTTTTTATGTTTTTATTTGAGAATTTTCACATATGTTACTAATTGATGTATATTACCTGTACCTTATATATTTTAGGTAACTTTTACCATTCTGATGAATACAGTCTTAGAGCTATCGAGACCTGGTAAATGTGTTTTTTTTTTTTTTAAATGGTTCAAATGGCTCTGAGCACTATGGGACTTAACTGCTACGGTCATCAGTCCCCTAGAACTTAGAACTACTTAAACCTAACTAACCTAAGGACAGCACACAACACCCAGCCATTACGAGGCAGAGAAAATCCCTGAAACCGCCGGGAATCGAACCCGGGAACCCGGGCGTGGGAAGCGAGAACGCTACCGCACGACCACGAGATGCGGGCGCCTTTTTTTTTTTTTTTTAATAAAGAAAAGTTGTGTGCAACAGGTTGGCTGACTGTTACATTTTATGTAATTGCATACACGGTTGCTGAGAGCAAAGCCACAAAAATTTTAAAATGTCTATTTCATGATGTTATAAATTCCTGATGTGGACGACCTGAAATGTACTATCAATGAAAAAAACTTCACAAGATCGCTGAAAAAGAATTTTATTGTATGACCGGTTTCCACTGAAATGTGCTGTCATCATCGCATCTTATGCTTTGAAATATTACAACACTTGTCCATCATACGCATATGCAATGCGTAATGACTTGCAACTACAACCTGGGGCTGTAGAGCGTAAAAACTGTAGAGGAAGACAGAGACCTGAATACATCCAGCAAATAACTTAAATAATTGAAGGCATATGTGTCTAGTGCTACTCTGAGATGAAGAGGTTGGCACATAAGAGAAAATCGTGGCGGGCCGCATCCAAGGAGACAGAACACAGGAAACCACTCGGCATTAAGTCGGCAACTACCTGCAACAGCCTGCAACATCAGCCACACACCGTCAGGTGGCTTGCGGAGTATGGATGTAGATGTAGAATATTGCACAGTGATACCGCAAAATTTCCGTGAATTGCAGCCACGCGAAGGGAATCGCGGACAAGGTTACAGCGTGCACAGAGGTATTCTTCCCACACAAGAAGGAATGTTAACGTGTGTTACCATGCTAAATTGTCGTTGCCATGCACTTCACAGAGATTTACAGAGTGCGTAACTTACGTACGTGTAGATGACACTTCGGCAGCAAACTGTCGCAAGACTTTCCAAAAAAAGAGATTTCAATTGTCGCGCGAGAACAGAAATACACTGACAGAAAAAAAAGTCGCAACACCAAGATGGAATTGTGCGTCATAAACTGAAGTTCGTAGGCGTGATTCTACGTCTGAAAGATGATCTCAATTCATATGTAGCGCCAGTCACATGAGAGTGACGCTAACAGTGTCACTGTGAGGATGCAAATCAGGCTTGGTTTAAATACACGCCTTAATGGTTGTGAGCATTAGCTACTTTCTAGAGTGGACCTGGCGAGTTGAAGTTCATCGACAAGGCCCTTAAAGCGAAAACACCTAACTGATTTGAACGATATCGCGTAATAACGCAAGGAGAAGCTGGAAGTTCCGTCTGCGATAATGCAGAAAGATTTGGCAGGAATGTAGCCACTGTACCGGACTGCTGGCACAGGTGATAACTCTAAGGCGCTGCTTGTCATGTTCTGTGCGGCTGGTCCCTGCGGAGGTTCGAGTCCTCTCTCGGGCATGGGTGTGTGTGTTTGTCCTTAGGATAATTTAGGTTAAGTGGTGTGTAAGCTTAGGGACCGATGACCTTAGCAGGTAAGTCCCATAAGATTTCACACATTTGAACATTTTTGAACAGGTGATCACGAGAATGTACGACAGCAAGAAGACCTGGATCCGAATGGTTAAGTTACCCTACCGAGAGGGAAGACCGTTGTGTTCGGCGTATTCCTCTGGCGCATCCTACTGCATCTGCGGCAGCAATTTGAAGAGCAATGACGCAGTGACACAACGAAGTGTTACAAAACGGGTACTTCAAGGAAAGTCCGAGCCAGACGCCATGGATCCCAAAGCACCGCGATTTGCAACTTCAGTGATGTCAAGCGAGAGCTGATTGGAAGGCAGGGTGTGTTTTCTAATGAAAGTTGGATATGCGTCGGTGCTATTAACGGCCGTATGTTGATTAGAAGGAGGCCAGTTTGGGCGACTGCAACGAACCTGTCTGCTTCCCAGGACATAGGATCTACACCTGGAGTTAAGGTCTGAGGAGTGCTTTCGTATGACAGAAAGAACACTCTCGACGTTATCCTCCGCATCTTGACTGGAAATCTGTACGTTAGTCTGATGATTCGACCTGTTGTACTGTCATTCGTGAACAGTATTCCAGGAGGTGTTTTCCAACAGGATAACGCTCGGTCACATAACGTTTTAGTGCCGTTGTAACCCAACATGCTCTATGGAGTGTTGACGTATTGCCTGGCGGTATCCGATCACCAGATCTGTCTGCAATCGAACACATATGGGATATCATCTTACAATACGACAACTCCAGCGGTATCCAAAAGCAGCATTAACCGTCCCTTTATTGACCGACCAAGTGCAACAGGCATGGAACACCATCCCACGAACTGGCGTCTGGCACTAGTAGAACGAATGCACTTACGTCTGCATGGTTGCATTCAACATTCTTGCGGTTGCACTGGTTATCACTGTACCAGAATTTCACATTTGTAATAGCTTATCTAGAGCGGACAGTGACCTGTGATCTTGCAATACTAATCAATTACGTTTCGTAGACAAATGTATTCCCGAAATTTCATTACTGTAAACCAGTGGTTCCCAAAAGGCGGTCCGCGGACCCGCAGGGGTCCGTGAGTTATGCCAGAGGGGTCCGCAAGATGCTATTAGAGTAAAAACATATATTAAATATATTCGGTATGATAACAGAATTTTTGTTTAGGCCGCTTCCTGCCTGAGCAGAGCTTTAGTGAACGCTATCTTCTGCGTCCAGCATCTTCCTAGAGCCAACTGACACTAGCATACTCTAGCACAAAACTAGAATTAGATAGAGGCAAGTAGATCTACCGCATGCCTTAGACTGCGCGCGCTGCCTCTTTGCAGCTGACAACTGACAGTCACTTTACACAGAAACTCGCGTTACAGACGACAACGGGCCATTATTTTTTAATGAGTTTTTATACTAAACACCCAGATTTGAAGACAAAGATTTTGAGCAATAATCAAAAATTTAACAATAACAATGTGGAGAAATTGAAAAAGTTTTAAGCTGAATATTTTTTCAGTAATGAATATGTTAATATTTTTTGGCGTTTTAAGGCACTTGATACTGTAATATGACAAGGTACCAATCATGATCGATGAGGGGGTAGCCGGCCGGTGTGGCCGTGCGGTTATAGGCGCTTCAGTCTGGAACCGCATGACCGCTACGGTCGCAGGTTCGAATCCTGCCTCGGGCATCGATGTGTGTGATGTTCTTAGGTTAGTTAGGTTTAAGTATTTCTATGTTCTAGGGGAGTGATGACCGCCGGCAGGAGTGACCGAGCGGTTCTAGGCGCTCCAGTCTGGAGCCGCACGACCGCTACGGTCACAGGTTCGAATCCTGCCTCGGGCATGGATGTTTGTGATGTCCTTAGGTTGGTTAGGTTTAAGTAGTTCTAAGTTCTAGGGGACTGATGACCACAGAAGTCAAGACCCATAGTGCTCAGGGCCATTTGAACCATTTGACTGATGATCACAGATGTTAAGTCCCATAGTGGTCAGAGCCATTTGAACCATTTTTGATGAGGGGGATCCTCGAAAAAATTTTGTTGCGAACCCCTGCTCTAAACGAACTATTTTTTTGGTGTTATAATTTTTTCGGCGTCAGTGTGAGAATCAATGTAGGGGAAAAGACAGCAGTTTCATCACTGTGAAGATGAAACCTCTTAATAAGGTCGAAACGTTGGCCTTGTTTACTTTTTTATTTTGTTTATTTAGTGTTGGACGTTGACGCCATCTCACAAGAAAAATGATGCTATTGGACTGTAACTTGTGTTAGGGGATAATATTGTTTCGCCCGAACGAACGCTGTCCTCTTGAGTGTAACGCGAACTTGGCAGGCTCGGCTAATTGATGCGCCGTCTAATGGGAGGCCGGCAGCGGCGTCGGCGTCGGCGGCGGCGGCGGGCCGAGGCTGCGCAGAGCGGGGCACAGCAGCGCCCCGCAGCGTCGCGACGCCGGCCGCCGCCGCCGCCGCCGTCGCCGCCGCCAGTCGGCGACCCGCCGTCGAGTCGGCCGGACGCGTCGAGTCGCCCCCACTTGCCCCGCGCGTCGCGCCGCGCCGCGTGTGTCGCGTGTTTCGTAGCGTCGCCGCACTCTGCCGTGCCGCGTCACAAGTGCCCCCTCCCCGTGCCGCGGGCCGTATCTGCCGCCGCGCCTCGCCGCTTATCCATGGTCCGCTCGGGCGCGCCGCTCACGGACCGCAGAAGTGACAGAGGCGCGCGTCGCCGCAGCCAGTGCGTGTGTGAGTGCGTGGAGTGCGTATGCGAGCAGTGCCCGAGGCCGGCACGCGCTGAGCGAGCAGCGTGTGTGTCCGACGCCCCCTCGCCGCCCCTCGTGGTCTCCGCCGCCGCCGCCGACGCCGCCCCCGTTCCGCCCCCGTCTAGATGCCGTCGCTCCGCCCCCCGGCCACGGGCTCCGGCATCGCCACCGGCTGCCCCTGCCGCCGCCTCTGCGTGCTGCTAGGTGAGTACCCGCCTCGCCTCTCCTGCTCTTACGTAAGCCCGCCCCAGTATTTATAGCGCCGCTCCTAGGTACCCACTATAAATATTTGTCGCCTCTTACTGAACTCTACTGCTACTATATGCCCCAGAGACTTGCCGTCAGATCGTCAGCCCATCACAACAATACTTCCGTATAAATATCCCGCTCACAGCGCAGGGCAATTCGGAAAGCAAGGTCGTATTGGTTGCGAAATGAAAACCGCAATAAACCTTTTATTTGCAACAGTTTGCTACACCTTCTAGCTACTTCTCTACATAGTCGCCGCTCCGACTTACACGTTTGCGGTGGCGTTTGTACCAACTTTCCGATATCCTCGTCATCGAAGGCAGCCGCCTGTGCTTTCCGTCACTTCTCCCCGCTGGTCTGCAGTTCGTTGTACGTGCCAAAATGTGGTCTTCATAGCCAACGGTTCATGTGAGCAGAGATGAATTTCAGAAGGAGCCAAGTCCAGGCTGTATGGTGTGTATGGAGCGTGATCAAACACGTCCCATTGAACGCTTCGTGGGACATCCTCATTGCCCCCACTGTGTGCTCCGAGAAATGTCAGAAAGAGGGAAATAGATGACAGATATGTTATGTGGGGTTGCATGAAATCAGGCGAAACCGCAGCAGAGCGACATTCCTCTCTTCTGTCTGCCTCCCTCTTCATTTCCACGTATGTGTTACACGCAACAGATTATGAATAACGTTGGATGTATGATATCCTTGGTCGCCCCCTTCGACAAATACGAAGATATATTCTATTATTTCACAAACACCCTAATGATGACGCACCACGAATGAACTATTCGAATGGAAAATCGGTGTAAACCGCAATAAAATTCAAAAATCTTTTATTTGCAACAGTTTGCTTCGCCTTCCGGCTACTTCTCTACATAGTTGCCGCTTTGACTTAAACGTTTGTGGTAGCGTTTCTACCAACTTTCCGATACCTTTGTCATCGAAGGCAGCCACCTGTGCTTTCCGTCACTTCTCTCCGTTGGTCTGCAGTTCGTTGTACGTGCCAAAATGTGTCTTCATAGCCAGCAGTTTATGTGGCCAGAGATGAACTTCAGAAGGAGCCAAGTCCAGGCTGTATGGTGTGTATGGTGCGTGATCAAACACATCCTATCGAACTCTTCACGGGACGTCCTCATTGCCCCTGCAATGTGCCTCTGAGAAATGTCACGAAGAGGGAAGTGCATGACAGGTATGTTATGTGGGGTTGCATGAAATCAGGCGAAACCTCTAACTGCACACCCATACTCGGCAGGAGACGGTATTCCAGGCATCTTTACGTGATCGCTCTTTGCTCAGAACTGAAGAAACGGACTTGACGCCACACTGGAGACACTGCCCAACACAAAAGTGCAGAGCTTCGTCGGATTTTCACTGTCGTTCCCATTTCACGCCCTGTCCAATTCTACTTCCCGAACAGCTCTCGTATGTCTATGACAACAGTCTACTTCAGGCCTGTTATCTGCTTGTGCAAGATGACTCACGCCCACGCCAGAACAATGAACAACTGTCCAGCTTACAATGACTGACGACAGGAGAATGGGACGAGAAAAGGGGTGAGGGGGGGGGGAAGAGGGGGTGGCAGAGGACAGACAGATCCGCACGAAAACTGTTGTCAACAAATCTATTTTATGGACGTCAATGTTAGTTCTATGGAGATGTAGCATTTCACGATGGCTACAGCGGAGCTTCAGATGGAACCGTATTCACCCAACTAGTTGGACGGCCATACACTACCGCACGCGGCCAGTACCAAGACGTACAGAGACATTGGAACGCGTCCACTGCACATGACAAAGATGGCAGCATACGGCCTTTCCGGCTGGCTGACGGATTGACCCCAGTGAAATAAGATTTGTCGGACGTAGCTCGTGCAAGCCAGCACCTGTTGTTACTGGTGGCTGGGTGTGTTTCACATTTATCAACTATTGGCGTACAGAAGCTTGTAAGTCTTGTGAATGGCAACTGGTCACTCTGGAATACGCAAGCAAGGGATCTCACCACAACGGCTTACAGAGGACACTCTGGTTGAAAGTGGCAGAAGACATGAGAGTGGAAGCAAAGTGGAAACACTGATCATAAAATAGCGAAAAACATTAATTTTAATTTTAATAATTAACAGCCTCACCTGCACTTTTGCCTAGAATTTACCTAGGTTTCAGTCGGGATAACCCAACTTTCTTCAGAATAATAGTAACTACCGTCTTTCCATAGTGGACATCGTCAAGCTAAAACTGCAAATCCATAAATTATCGTCAGACCATAAAACTTATCTGGAACTGCCTCAGACCCACTTCGCGACCGCGATGCGGCAGCCACGAGTGCTGTACTGGAACACATTATTCTGAAGAAGGTTGGGTTATCCCGACTGAAATGTAGGTAAATTCTAGGCAAACAGTGCAACTGCGGCTGTTAATTATTAAAATTAAAATTAATATTTACACAGTTGCTGACAGGGCCGCGAAATGTTGAAGATATTTAAAAAACATTAAAGTGTGTCATCGAATTTACTGAATATGTGATACATGACGTTCAGTGAATATTCAGTAAGATTTTAGAAATTCTAAAAACTGTATTTAAAAACAAAATTCAGAATAACCTGAAGATTGCCTACAATCCCATCTTGCTTACGTCAGTCAGATCACCTTAATGCGCCGTGGTGACAGAAGCAGTACAGATCTTGGAAAAATAACATGTTGTGATATTTTTCCATTGAATTCTCTGGTCTTTTAGCACGTCAAGGACCTATTGCAAGCACTCCATTACTAAGACCATTTAAAAAGTTTTGGTAACTGAGAAGAATACCTTGAACCATACTGTTACCCTAAGTAACAACTATTTTCAGAAGTACCATACTCAACCCGCTCACCTTCGTGCACTTACTCGGCGCAAAAGAACGTCATAAATTTATCTCGGATTCAATACGCTGCGCTGACACTGCGGTTCCCGCCGAAAGTCGAGATTTTTTATTTATTTATTATTTTTTTTTTTTCGTTTGTGTTAGCTACAACTGAATGCAACTGCTGGTTCTTCCACCGACTTTCAAGTACGATGTTGCGTAACCGGTAACAGTTTCAATAATTATTTGCCGAAATCTTCATTTTCCAGTCATGTCGAGTCTTAGAAAAACAGCTGTTGAAAATAGTCTGTTTTGACACCGTTCAGTTACCTCGCGACTGGCTGGTTGGCGGCCATGTGTCAGATATTGCTCGGATGCAGAGCACGAACTTTATCGGTCAGCCGTAGTCGTACGACCATACGGACAACCTGTTAAGCAGAAGAATTCGGCCGCAGTGGACGTACTGGCTAACGCCGCACGCGTTGGCACGCCTCCATTGCACACGACCAAGTCGGCCGCATACCGTCAATCACGGCCGACTTGACGGTCGGATCCTTTTGGAATGGGATTGGTTGGATTAAGTCGGACATAGTCGGTGCAAACGAGCGCTTATTGCTATTTGTTCAAATGGTTCTGACAAGGGAACCTCCCCATCGCATCCCCCTCAGATTTAGTTGCGTAACCAGTCCTGACAACACAACCGAAAGTTGGCACAGTGGATAGGCCTTGAAAAACTGAACACAGATCAATCGATAAAAAAGGAAGAAGTTGTGTGGAACTATGAAAAAAAAGCAAAATATACAAACTGAGTAGTCCATACGCAAGATAGGCAACATCAAGGATCGTCTGAGCTCAGGAGCGCCGCGGTCCCGTGGTTAGCGTGAGCAGCTGCGGAACGAGAGGTCCTTGGTTCAAGTCTTCCCTCGACTGAAAAGTTAACTTTCTTTATTTTCACAAAGTTATGATCTGTCCGTTTGTTCATTGACGTCTCTGTTCACTGTAATAAGTTTAGTGTCTGTGTTTTGCGACCGCACCTCAAAACCGTGCGGTTAGTAGACGAAAGGACGTGCCTCTCCAATGGGAACCGAAAACATTTTATCGCAAGGTCATAGGTCAACCGATTCCTCCACAGGAAAACACGTCTGATATATTCTATACGACACTGGTGACGGCATGTGCGTCACACGACAGGAATATGTTGTCGACCCACATGGGTAAAAAGATTCTTCTACCTTGACCGATTTACGTTTTCTTATGGATGTGATAATCACTCCCAAAAAAGTGATGAAAACATAAGAGCTTGTCACACAAACAACATCAAATTAATGCAACAGTTTCACAGTCGCAGAGTTTTCCCTGTGCTCTGTCAAAGCATATGTTTTTAAAGTTTTCAAATTTTTCCGTGTGTAGACCGGCAAATCCTGCATATGACCAAGCAAATCTTAACATGTCCTGGATTTTGGAGAGCGTAGTTGATTATGTGTGAGTGCCAGAACTTCGATAATTGACACACGATCACGTAAACAATATGCTCTGTGTACCTGTGGAGCTTCGCAAAGTAATTGCCTGAAAATAAGAAATTAAACTTTTCACTCGAGGGACGACTTGAACCAAAGACCTCTCGTCTGCAGTTGCTCACGCTAACCACGGGACCACGGTTCTCCTAAGCTCACACTAACCTTGATGTTGCATATCTTGCACATGGACTACTCAGTTTGTATATTTTGCTTATTTTTTAATAGTTCCACACAACTTCTTCCTGTTTTCTCGAGTTATCTGTGTTCAGTTTTTCAAGGCCTGTCCACTGCGCCAACTTATAACTAAATCTGAGGGGGGTGCGATGGGAAGGTTCCCTTGTGAGCACTATGGGACTCAACATCTGACGTCATCAGTCCCCTAGAACTTAGAACTACTTAAACCTAACTAACCTAAGGACATCACACACAACCATGCCCGAAGCAGGATTTGAACCTGCGACCGTAGCGTCGGGCGATTCTAGACTGAAGCGCCTAGAACCGCTCGGTCATAATGGCCGGCTGCTATTTGTGTGTGGGTGTGTTTTGAACGTAAAAAGCAACTACGGACGCGGAGGTGCTTTTAAGTTTTGTGAATGAGGACATATTCATTAACGGAATGTTTTACCGTAGACAATATACGGGGTGTGACAATAATATACGGCACAATTTGCAGGACACATTCCTCACACGTAGACGAATAAATTACGTTATATGAACATGGGTCTGGGAATGCTTGGTTTCCATTTTTTGTTTTCATTTTCTACAAATCATTAATTACGAGAAACACATTATACGAACAGAACGCAACCAAATACTCGCAAAAGCGCGGCACTTAGCTGAGGTCTTCCAGCTGAAAAAAAAAGGGTGGACTGAGACTAACGGACTAGCACGCAAAATGCTTGGCATGACTCATCAACAGAAGGAAGTGTTAATAGAAAAGGGACCACACCTACCCACTACTGCACTGCTTTACAAATATCGCCCGTCATCACACTCAGCACCGGTTTCCATTATCGATATCCCACACTCATTAAGCTTTGTCCGAAATTATTATCTCAATGAAAGCTACGTACCATCAGACGTCCTAAAATAAGAAAAAGTTCGTAACATGGCCATAACTCTCAAAGGAATACCAATTCCTAGTGAACGGGAGCTGTGACTACGCAGTGCAACTGGAAAAGGGCATGGCGAAGTTTAGCGATGAAAATAATAACAGAAGGCGCCAGATCGATTTGGTACAAAGTGATAAACCGGACAATACAGACCAACTCTGCGGTTTACTCCATCCAGTTAAAGCCGTCAGCCGCATGTGTGAACTGTAATTCGCAAGACACAATTGAACATCGTTTTGAGTGCCCGAATTTTGTCGAGATACGGCACACTGCAAGGGACATGATTCGACTGATTAATAGAACGGACATACGCAATATACAGGTGTCTAATGCCATGATACCAGAATGGAAACCGTTTCCCAAAGCAAAGCGACGTCCAACGACGTAGATCATGGCACAGAGAATTCATATAATTTTTGGACGTAAATTAACGGTCAACTTACAATACATGGCGTACTTACAGGATGAATACGAGAAAGTAACTCGTCATCCTAAATACCGGCTTGCATGCGCGAATTTTTTCGAGATTACAATATGGTAGCATTTTGACATGAAACCTCACGGAAGAAAAACTAAAAAAGAAAATGTAATGTGAAGTCTACAGAAGCGTCATTTAAGCAATAACTCAATCGACAACTTCCTGCAGAATTCCATACAAAAGACTGAAATGTGAAGGTGTCATTTATACAGTTATTTTGCAGGTGGGTTTGTTTCCTGTTTTTATGTAAAATAGTTAAACGGTAAAAAAATGTGGGCAATGATACATGCATCAACGCATTGCCATAGTGTATCTCGGAAACGCTGATGAATCCCCAAAGTGTTGATTATGGTTTTGCAGCCTTTCATAATAGGGACACGGAGATTCTGAACATCTTGTACAGGGTTCCTTACACAAGAGCTTTCAAATGTCCTCACAAATAAAAGTCCAGTGGGTTATTTCCGGAGAACGTGGAGACCAGGCAATAACGAATAGGTAGAGATGGGTCAATTTCAATAACAGACGGATAGGTGGACATGGATCAGTTGCGTTGCCTCCACGTTCTCCGGAACTAAACCCACTGGACTCTTATTTGTCGGGAAATCTGAGACCCCTTGTGTATGCAGCCCCAGTACAAGATGTCCAGAGTCTCCACACCCTTTATGGAAGGCTGTGAAACCACACACAATACTCCGGGAATACATCACCGCATTCGAGATTCGTTACGACGTCGGGTCGACGCAGGAATCCAGTGCCCACGGAGGGCACATTGAACATCTCCTGTGAGAAGGAGTTGCGCGTGGTATGCTGTTGCTTTCTGTTCGTGTGTGTTTCCCATGAGTTGAAGAAAATAAGCTGTAACGTGGAAAACAAGCGTTTCCAGACCAATTTTCATATAACAATTTCTTCGCCTACTCGTGAGGAATCAGTCCTACAATATGTGCCGTACATTTTTGTTACACCATGTATATAAATCCTACTACGAGCTCTCAGTTGTTACAAATTTTTCGTAAAATATTTTGTAATATACTTCAGGAATATTATTATAAGACTAACAATGCACAGTGAGACCAGGTTGGTAGGTACTTCCGAGGGTGCAAAGGATAAGGTTATGATTGTGGATGCGGCCATAAACAGTTACTGTGAGTTGCACAATCAAACACATAACTTTATTTTTCTGAAAACAACTGATTTACACATTGCTTTAAAAGATCACAACTAAACAACATGGCTGAAGGCCTCGTTAAAAAAACTTGAGATGCTTTCTGGGCTGAAGGCCCAAAACCACACCAAAAAACAAGAACAGCTGAAGGCCTGGCTTAGAAATCAAAAGCAATAAAAATAGAAGGTAATTTTAAAAAAATCATGCAACTGAAAGCAATGAGCGGCTGAAGGCCTACACTACACGTCTGATGGACAATTATAATTAAAAAACATTAATAAACAATTTTTTCTAACCAAGAAATTCCTTTTTAAACTTACAACAGGAGGGCCGAAAGCATGATTAAAGAATTATTAACTTGCACAGCTGAAGGCCATAAACAAATTTGAAACAAACCCCTTCCTTCTTATAAAAAATTTTCCTTGAAAGCAAACACACACCTTATTAAAAGGGGATCACGTAAATCCTCGGCTGAAGGCCACACATAACACACCGAACAACTAATGACTTAATGCCTGGATTACAAACAATTTCAGATAGAAGAAATTTTAAGGAAAAAAAATTTAATAAAATCAGTCTTCAAAATTTTAATTTAACACGGCTGAAGGCCTTTATGTAAAATTTAAAAAGAACTGAATTAATACACGGCCCAAGGCCTTGCACAATACTTCGAACTAAAATGAAAATCATGATCTGAAAGAAAGAGAACAAGTGGTGCTCAGAAGTGTTCCAAGGGTCGGCCTGAGAAGGTAGCTCAAACGTAAGGTGAGATGAGGCAGACAGCCAAGAGTTGAAGCTAAATAATTGGATGGCAACCCAAACTAGGGACGACCCAAGGACCGACCAACAGTTAACCAATTCCCTTCCATCCGACCAACGGCACAACGATGGAAAGTATCGGCCGAGTAAGAGGATACGAACAGCACTGAGTTTTCAGAAATTGGCGTCTAAAATAGCCAAGGGAACAAACTTTAAAGGCTGTCGAACTACACGCCGTGCCGGACAGCATCAACACGACGAGGGAAGGCACACTGCCGGAAAACTACGCTAACTACCAGGGCAGGTAATTGGTGCGTTAACGGCCACAGGGCAGAAAATACTGCTGGTGCACTTCACTGGCAAGTAACAATCAATTTAATAATTAATCGCAGTATAGGAAGACAGCCGCAAGATTTCGCCGACTCCAACATATCATACGGTGCTGCTAGCTCAAACGGCCCAGGGGCCAACAACCCCTCAAATGAACGAAGAGATGTCACAGTATTTGAGGTTTCATAGCAGGTTAACTGATCACTGAAATTCAGCATCCAGGTTCGGTGGGCAACGAACTTTGTCACTGGCGACTTCCTCGCGGCTCCGTCCCAACCGACTGACTTAACCCAGCACGCAGACAGCATTAAAATAACTGCTCAGGCCAAACCACACAAGCTACACACGGTTCCGCGAAAACACTTCCACAAACAACCTGAACAATACTAAAGCCAGTTAGCGTGGAACATCAAGGACGAATCATAAATCAACACCCACAGAGAGCCCAGAAGGGATTGGCGACCAAATACACGTCCTCCGATGAGACGATCGACCGAACGACCAACCACGGTCTTCCCCACTCAAGTCATGTGTGTCGGCAACTGTCATGGCTGGCCGGACCTCACTGTTGCTCCGTCCCCACTCAACTCCCGACACACGAAGACCCGGAAATATTAGCGGTCGCTCCAAAGATAGTACGACAGTGCTCTTAGCGATAAGCGCTGCTGCTGCCACTCATGGGCAGGCAAGCCAGCAACTTAGTGGCGCCAGTAGATCGAATAAGAAACGAGACGGCGGTACTGCAAACACAAAACGTCAAGCAATAAACGGCACGAACACGAGCCGCGCAAGGCTCACACAGTTTCGAAGGCATTGACTATGTGTGCAACTTATCTCAATGTTAGCCCGCCCGCTTGGCCGTGCAGTCTAACGCGCGGCTTTCCGGGCGGGAAGGAGCGCCTGGTCCCCGGCACGAATCCGTCCGGGGGATTTGTGTCGAGGTCCGGTGAACCGGCCAGTCTGTGGATGCTTTTTAGGCGGTTTCCCATCTGCCTCGGCGAATGCGGTCTGGTTCCCCTTATTCCGCCTCAGTTACACTGTGTCGGCGATTGTTGCGCAAACATGTTCTCCACGTACGTGTACACCACCACTACTTTACCACACCATTACTTTACCACGCAAACATAGGGGTTACACTAGTCTGGTGTGAGACGTTCCTTGGGGCGTCCACCGGTGGCCGAACCGCACCATAACCTTGGGTTCGGTGTGGGGCAGAGGATGGGTGAAGTAGACTGCGATAGTCGTCGGGGGCTTGTGGGCCACTGCGATTGTGACGAGGAAGGAGCCTCTCCGTCGTTTCTAGGCCCCCGGGTAACATACAATACACTATCTCAATGTTAAAGCAAAATTTTCTTCACGTTGCACAGTTTCCCTGAAGTTCGACCGTTTCGAAATTCCTTGGGGAACAGCTGTAAGGATATACTGAAACGTTTCCTTGTTCATCTTGTAGTAGCTGCAACACTTTCCCGTGTCTTTCTTCAGTTTTTCGTATAAATGATGAAATCCTCTTAGTCTGCTTCGTTTGTTTAATACACGTCTGACTGTTTCTTGGCCTCGTGATGTATGTATTTTCTGGCAAATACAAAAGACTGTGCCTTGCCCAGTCAAGCAATTCAGCAGCATCCTGACCGACTGACTGCCAGCCGTCTGTCGGATGTTTCTCGACTGCACTGGATGAGCTTCAGCAGTCGGTGGTGTTGGTGTTGGTGTTGGTGGTGGTGGTGGTGGTGCGGCGATGCGGACAACCTGTTCGTAGGGCGGATGCGGCCCCACTGGACGTCCCGACTAATTAATGCCTTTCGTGGCAAATTTATTTTCAAAGTCTGTTGCATTCATTACAAATGAAAATAACATGAAACGTACGCTTTTTTTAATTGATAAAGCGAAAAACATAGTGCAGGAAAGCACGAAATATGACATTTCTTACAATCTATGCAGTCCTCTGATCAGTGCCGTTTTAACTGACAACTCGAATTTCTTGACTCTGTTATTCGCACGCTGAAGATAAAAACGGTGAATGTCAATGAATACTGATTATTTTGATTTTCAGTAAAGCATTACTACCTGATACCACTTTCTGTGGGTGGATTTCGTTCGCCTCATTGTTGGAAATAATTGCTCGCGCAAGTGTGTAGGTCGAAACAGCGAGATAATCTTCACTGTAAACTTGTAAAGTCGTAAAAAATTTTGTTGAGGAAAACTTTTTATACAGGTCTTCAAGAAATGCCTCATTATGAAACTTATCCCGCAATTTCACGTCACCCTTTAGGCCGTAGGTTCTATCTGTAGTTGGGCACAATACCCTGACGTCTTGAAAATTTATACTGGTGCGCGTGACCTACGGTTTGAGGTTCGTAAGAAGGTCATCAAGCTGCTTTTCATCGATTTAAAATGAGATACTCACAAGGCAACCTCCCCATCGCACCCCCCTCGGATTTGGTTATAAATTGACACAGTGGATAGGCCTTGTAAAACTGAACACAGATCAATCGAGAAAACAGGAAGAAGTTGTGTGGAACTATGAAAAAATAAGCAAAATATACAAACTGAGTAGTCCATGTGCAAGATATGCAACATCAAGGACAATGTTGGCTTATAAGCGCAGTGGTCCAGTGGTTAGAGTGAGCAACTGCGGAACGAGAGGTCCTTGGTTCGAGTTTTCCCTCAAGTGAAAATTTTACTTCCTTTATTTTCGCAAAGTTACGATCTGTCCGTTCATTCATTGACGTCTCTGTTCACTGTAATAAGTTTAGTGTCTGTGTTTTGCGACCGCACCGCAAAACCGTGCGATTAGTAGACGAAAGGACGTGCCTCTCCAATAGGATCCGATAACATTTGATCGCAAGGTCATAGGGCAACCGATTCCTCCACAGGAAAACACGTCTGATATATTCTTTACGACACTGGTGACGGCATGTGCGTCACATGACAGGAATATGTTGTCGACCCACCTAACTTGCACACTTGGCGAATGGGTAAAAAGATTCTTCTACCTTGACCGATTTACGTTTTCTTGTGGATGTGATAATCACTCCCAAAAAAGTGATGAAAACATAAGAGTTTGTCACATAAACTGCAACAAATGAATGCAACAGTTTCACAATCGCACAGTTTTCCCTGTGCTCTGTCAAAACATATGTTTTTTACGTTTTCAAATGTTTCCATGCGTAGACCGTCAAATCCTGTATATGTCCAAGCAAATCTGAGCATGTGCTGGTATTTTGGAGAGCGAAGTTGATTATGTGTGAGTGCCTAAACTTTGATAATTATCTGAAAATAAAAAATTAAACTTTTCACTCGAGAGAAGATTTGAACGAAGGACCTCTCATTCCGCAGCTGCTCACGCTAACCACGGGACCACGGCGCTCGTAAGCTGACACTCTCCTTGATGTTGCCTACCTTGCCCATGAACTACTCAGTTTCTATATTTTGCTTATTTTTTTCATAGTTCCACACAACTTCTTCCTGTTTTCTCGATTGATCTGTGTTCAGTTTTTCAAGGCCTATCCCTGTGCCAACTTATAACTAAATCTGAGGGGGGTGTGATGGGGAGGTTCCCTTGTCAGCACATAAAGCGGTGTCCCATAAGAATATACGATGGTGTGTAAGCCTACGGTGAAACTAACACATGGTCATTCTCCTGAAGGCTGCGTACAGTTTGCACTTTCCATGCTCTATATCATGACGACATACCGTGAGCGCTCACTTCCCAGTCGGCGAGCGAGGGCGAGAATTCGTGCTCCGCCAGCAGCTTCCTGAACGGGCCTGGTCTGTCCAATACATCGGTCCACAGCCAGTGCCAAATGCTTTTGTGAAATTTTCCTGCGTTGGCTATTTTAACATGAACTAATTAATTAAAAAAATGGTTCAAATGGCTCTTAGCACTAAAGGACTTAACTGCTGGGGTCATCAGTCGCCTAGAACTTAGAACTACTTAAACCTAACTAACCTAACGACATCACACACATCCATGCCCGAGGCAGGATTCGAACCTGCGACCGTAGCGGTCGCGCGGTTCCGGACTGTAGCGCCTAGAACCGCTCGGCCACTCAGGCTGGCTAATTAATTTATTTCATGATCTAGTTATTAGCTGACGGCACCCAGTTGCGCAGTTCCAAGCTGCCTGCTAGAAAGATAATACCAAAATTTACAACGGCATCAACCCAGACGCCTCTGCTATATGCGTCAGTGTACAAAATTTTAATGAAATCGCACGAATCAGTTTAGTGCAACCAATATCTGTTTCCCATAATTCACTTTAGAAACGTAAAAAAAGTGAATTTCGTATGATATTACCATCAAATGACGTTAAAACTTACTCATACGTGGAGCCCGTATGTAAAAAGAGAAAAAGACGATCGATATGCAGGTATTGTTCGCTCAGTCAGTGTAAAACACATTAAAATACGTTAGAATGAAATTACAGTGAAATGAACATCCATAGTTGCTTACAGGCGTTGACATACGTCAACGGGGACAGATCAAAATTTGTACCGCGACCGGCACTCGAACCCGGGATCTCCTGCTTACATGGCAGACGCTCTATTCATCTTTTTTTTTTTTTTTGTGCACCGACCGAGACTCGAACTCGGGACCTTTGCCTTTCGCGGGCAAGTGCTCTGCCATCTTTTTTTTTTTTTTTCCCTAATGAACCGCTGCAGGAGCAGGACGACGGGTAGGGCAGGGGTCGGCACCCGAAGCCTGGCCATCCCGCCGCCACGCCCAAGCAACGCGTTCGAGTTCGAAGATCGAAGGATCAGGAAGAGGATGGAGTGGGTTTGTCGATGTTGTTCTTTTTATTTATTTATTTCTTTAATTTTTATAACATTTTTTGTGTATTATAGATTTATTTTTGTTTCATTACAAAGAAAGATCCTACAACTGCCGTAGCCGAGCGTCCGAGTCGTCTTCTCGTCTGTTGGGAGGGGTTCCCCCCTATTCCGTCCGTAGAGGATCAATATGCTCCAGGATTCTTCTTCATTTTCAGCGTCTCATACCCGGAACGCCCCAGTGAGCAGGAGGATCCGCAAACAATGAACCTAAATAATTTGCGAAACGAGTTCTGTACTTCGGGTGGCGCCTGAAAGCTGCATGTGTCGTCATCAATAGGGACCAAAAGTCGAGTGTGCCTTTGGGAGCATCGCAAAATACGTAGTAAACGGCCATGCCTTTTAGCCAGTTAACGGCGTTCATTCTGGTTGATGGAAAGTATACGACGTCGGGGCGCAATACGTCATCAGGGGAGATAGACTCCGGCAATCGCCGCAAGAGTAATGCCAGCATGCGCTGCGTCAGTAGCCAGCACTCGCTGGTCGCGGCACACGTCAGCCGGTGTGCATCCGAGTCAGCGACTGAGCATGTCGGACACAAGGGGTCGTCCGTCAGATGTATGGAATGTAACCTCTGACGAGTAGCGAACTTCCCATTCACAACTACGTACCACAATGAACGCACCGTCGTAGGTAGAAAAGGCGTGTGTACCGCTCGCCACACCGTGTTCCAGGCAACTTCAGGGTGTCTGTGGGTGACCGTATTTACAGGTTGCCGCTGCTGATAGAGGCGATAATAGTCTTTTGTGCTGGGCTTCCGTGTCGTCGGAAGTTCTGAACGTAAGTAGCTGAAGTCAACAAAGAAGTCTCTGATGTGGGTGAGTGCCGGTGAAATGTGTCCTACAGAAACCGGGGGATGCAGAGAGTGTGGTGCCACTTCCGCTATCAGGGTGCCCGTCAGAGTGGCGTGGGCAGAGGTCCACGTGCGACGCATAGTGTTGAGATAAAGCGATCGCGCACGGTTATATACGTGAATTAAACCGATACCGCCCGCCCGCTGCGGCATTGTCAGGGTGGCGTATCGGACTTTAAAAACCAGACCGGTGCTTACGAAATGTCCATATGCTGCTTGAAATCTGTCGGCCATCGTAGCTGTCAAGGGAAGGATATGCGCAAAATAGTTCAGTTTTGAGACAAGATAGGTGTTGACATAACGTGTTCTGAGGAGCATATCCAAGCGACGCAGTTTGTTGTCCTGCAGCAGAGCACGTGTCTGGTGTAGGATCCGGCGGTACGTAGCCGCCGCCGTGCGGCGGACATTGCTATAGAATTGCACTCCTAAACACTTGAGTACGGGCACCTTGTCAAAGGGCACCGCCGTTGTGTGGGAAATCCCCCCTCCGACATCCATGTATTTTGTCTTCTTCACGTTGATGACGCTCCCAGCGACCGCCCCGTACTGGCGTAGCCACTGTAGCGCCATATGCATTTCATCCTCTGATCTGGCCAGGAACACCACGTCATCGGCGAATGCACCACAACAAAAGGTCACGTCCCGCAAGGAGATACCAGTGAATCGCTGCCGTAGACCATGTAAAGCTGGTTCAAGCGCTGCAGCAAATAATATGCCCGACAGGGGGCACCCTTGTCGCACTGACCGTCCAACAACAATGTGACCAGACTGATAACCGTTGACCATCATGCGGGAGCGCGCTCCGTGGACCAGTCGAAGGACCACCTGTGCAGACTCCGGAGAGAGGCCCATGCGATGCAAAACTGCGCGTAAGAAGCCGTGATCGACGCGGTCGAATGCGTGGTCAAAATCTACGGCGACAAGGGCGCCTCGTATTTTGCAGGCCGCCGTCAAAGCAATTACGTCGCGGTATGCTCCTAACGCCGTATGAATGTTGCTGACACCACCTAAACATGTCTGATCGGTGTGGATGGCTTTCCCGATAGCGGTGTGGAGACGCGCGCGGAGGATACGGGCGAAGATCTTGTAGTCGTTGTTGAGGTGTGTGAGTGGGCGAAAATCCTGCCACCTACAACCACCATTCGGTTTCGGAACTGGAATCAAGATGCCTTCTGTGAATTCTGTGGGGACAGTGAAATCAGGGCGGATCAGGTCTTGAAACATTTGGAGCCACTTGTCACCCATAAGGTGGTAAAAAGTGCGGTAGAATTCCAGGGGTAAACCGTCCGGTCCAGGCGACTTGTTCGGTGCACCGCGTGCCAAGGCCGATGTCAGCTCGTCGGGTGTAATGGGCAACAGCAGACTATCATCGGGTGCCACGTCCCGAGGGGCGGGAAAATCGTGCAACAGCCCGTCATAATCACGTACATTTCGCGGATTTTCCATGTACAAGGTCCCATAGTGTCTGGCGAACGTGTGCGCGATGTCCGCTTGTGTCACTGTGCGCCCGCCGTCCTCCGTGTTTACCGCCGTAATGAGCTGACGTTTGCGGTGGCGCCTCTCGCGCACAATGTGATACACTGACGCTGTTTCGTTGGGGATACAGTCTTGCACTCGCGCACGGATGCGGACACCGTCTAGCTGCTCTGTCCTGATGCGAAGTAGACGAGCTTTGATGCGTTGTACGGACATCTGACGTTCGGGAGACGGCGGTTGCGTCGCCAGCTCACGTAACGCTGTATAGTAAAATTCCGATGTTGCCCTTTGCCAGTTCGATCTGTCAAGCCCGTAGGCCATCAAGGTCTTTCGGAGGCAAGGTTTGACACATCCCAGCCACCACAGCAACGTGGAAGCATACATAGGCAGGCGCCTGATACATCGACGCCACGTGTCAGTGACTGCTCGCCGACACGCTTCCTCGCGAAGGAGGGAGACGTTCAGCGTCCACGGGCCCCTGCTGCGTCTTGTGAGTTGTCGGGGCAAGGTGACAGTGCAGATGTACGCGAGATGGTCCGTGAAGGCCGTCGGCCAGAGTTCTGCATCACGGGTTGCTGTGCGGAGGGCACGCGAGACGTATATCCGGTCCAGACGACTGGCAGAATGGCTGGTAAAGTGCGTATATCCACTCTGGGTCCCATGATGCAAGAGCCATGTGTCGTGGAGCGCGAGGTCACGTATCAATGCTTGTAGAGCGGGGCATGGGACGTAATGCGGTATCTGGTCCTTGGGCCGCAGAACACTGTTAAAATCGCCGCCCACTATGTAATGGTCCATATTTCCTTGCAAAAGTGGGGCCAACTCCTCCGAATAGAAGACATGCCTGTCACCACGGTGCGAATTACCGGAGGGAGCGTAGACGTTAATGAGGCGCACTGCGCCAAGTGTGAGTGCGATGCCTCGCCCGTTCGGCAAGTACGTCGCGTCCGTCGCGTCTATGCCATCTCGGAGAAGGATGGCCGTTCCTCCTGCGCCATCACCTACGGGTAGGCTGTACGTGGTGTAGCCATATAGGTCTAAACACAGCTCGAGACGGACCTCCTGGAGAAGGGCAATGTCCAAGTCTGCCGCTCTGATCATGTCGTGTAACATGCGGGTCTTGACAGTGGAGTGGACACCATTTACGTTGACTGTTCCCACGGGGTATGACTGAGACATATCAAGTGGCGGAGGCAGTGTGCCGGTGCAATCCCACAGTGATTTCACACACCACACGCCACACAGCCATCCACCTGCATGCTGTGCATTACTGTGCCGTAGGAGTCCCTGACTGGCAGAGCCCTCCGGGCTCATTGTCAGCCATGGGCTCTGGTGGAGATATCGATGTTTGCTGTGCATCATCTGCCTCCATATCGTCTGCCCAATCACCAAGAGACGATTGTGATGTCATTGGGGGCTGGACGCTTTCACAGGAGCCCACATTTTGGGAGTCGACGCAGTGCGCCTCGTTTTCTGGGCCACCAGATTTAGGGGACTGTTCCTTGTCTTCAGGCACCTTCTGGTGAATGATGCCACTGGAGTCCGTTGCAATTGTGGGCGAGTCAACGAAGTCGATGTCTTCCGCCGGCTTCACATTCCTGTCCTGTTCGTCAGCTGACAATCACCTCTTCTTGTGTCGCTTGGGTGATTTTTGCTTTCGGGTCCGAGATTCGACATCTACTGGAAGGCGGGGCTCGACACAGTCTCGGTCGATAGGAACCCCTGTGTCTGATCCCGACAGTGACGGTGGCTGGGTGCCCACGACGCTGCGGTGGGCGGAGGCTGTAGGAACCTCTGCACCGCTGGGCTGCGGCGTCGTCGACGGCGCTGACTCTCCAACGGAGCTGGCAGCGGCTTGAGGAGGTAGCAGGTTTTGATCATTCATCACATCATGTGCCGCCTCCACATATGTTAGTGGGAGAGAGGTCATAGTGGATCGTTGGGGAAGTTCATTGCGGGGCACCTGAACGAGGCGGCGCTGCAGACACTCAGTTCTAACATGGCCCTCCTGGCCGCAGCCCGAGCAGGTCCTCGGTTGTCCATCATATATAACAATTGCGCGGCAGCCACCAACGAAAACATACGATGGAACGTGCTTCTTAAGTTCTATGCGCACTTGTCGTACCCCGTTAAGGACAGGGTACGTTTCGAATGCGTTCCATTTCTCCTCTGTGTGGCTCAGAACTGTGCCGTATGGCCGCAGCGCATCAACGACTAGGTTGGCAGGGACTTCGAACGGTAGTTCAAAGATGCGCACGGTACGCACCCCCAGACCAGCATGGTCAACTCCTACCACGCTCACGTTACCGTCTGCGTGACAGAAGCGAAAGCCGTTTGCAGATCGTTGGAGTAATCTGTCGCAGGCCGCTTCGTCAATCAGTTTGAGGTACACTGTGCTGGTTACAATAGACAGATGAATTCCTATCAGTTCTTGTGGTTCGATGTGCATGATGTCTCGTAGAAACCGTTCAATTTCATGGGCCTTCGGTCTCGTGTACGATGCGTTGAACGTTAGTTTGATTGTAGCTTTTCGATCTGAGAACGCCATGTCGGGTCGGTACAGGTACTATACGGCAAGACAACGACGCGACCGCGCGCTAGCGGGTAAACAACAACACCTGCGGAGCACTGCCCGGCGCGCCGAGCCCGTCCGCACGGTAACACGGCTGAAAGCCGACTGCGTTGTAAAATGGTTCAAATGGCTCTGAGCACTATGGGACTTAACATCTATGGCCATCAGTCTCCTAGAACTTAGAACGACTTAAACCTAACTAACCTAAGGACAGCACACAACACCCAGTCATCACGAGGCAGAGAAAATCCCTGACCCCGCCGGGAATCGAACCCGGGAACCCGGGCGTGGGAAGCGAGAACGCTACCGCACGACCACGAGATGCGGGCAAAACTGTGTGACCGACCAAGACTCGAACTCGATCTGAGCCACCGAGGAAGCAGAGAACAGCGCGACTGCAGGGATTTATCTCTGGCACGCCTCCGCGAAACCCACATTCTCAACGTATTGTCCGCTCTACATTCGTAGTGCCCCCGCCCATTATACTCATTACTCGCGGCGCGTTGCCGATTCCCGTAAGAGTTCGGGCACTGTTTGTGCATTCGCACAGAAGAAGAAGATGGTCAAGTGGCCGGTGAGCCTTAACTATATACATATATACTAAGATGGTATCTGATCTTTCGGACATGTCCGAAAGAACAGATACCATCTTAGTATATATGCATAAAATACGTTAGCGTAACGTTTAAAACAAAAGTACAGGTGTCATGGTCAACATCGTAAAATCATCGTGCATATCAACGAACGTAAAATTATGAACACGGCGCCAGGTATATAATAAAACTCATAAAAAACGAAATACACTTGGTCGAGAACATTACTACATGTGCTTAATCTAAAAGTTTTACGGTAATCCTCGTAAGCAAAGCATGTATCGGAGACGTGTGGTGATTAAACGTGATTGGTTGTTGGTTGATTTGGGGGAAGGGACCAAACAATGAAGTCACCGGTCCCATCGGATTAGGGAAGGATGGGGAAGAAAGTCGGTCGTGCCCTTTCAAAGCAACCATCCCGACCTTCGCCTGAAGCAATTTCGGGGAATCACGGAGAACCTAAATCAGGACGGCCGGACGCGGGTATTAAACATGACGGGGGATGCGCAGTGTACAATAGTTTTATTATGCGCGTGCGGAGCAAAGAGCGATAACAGTCGCTGTAAATATTATCGTACAAGGAAAGTACTAGAACATCACTCGGTCACAAAGCTGTTATAATACGTGTACAGAATAAAGGATTCTGTCTTCCTTGAGATGAGTCGACAAGAGGCTGCGTGTAATAATATTTACACATCCACTCAGACTATATTTTCATGAGGACGCTGCACTTTCATCTTGCACACTGGGGTCTCTTAAAAGTGTAGCTTAGTTAACAAGGTAGACACTGGAAGAAAATGACAAGTATAAAAAAATATAAAGAAATTGAAATGGTCGTCTTATATCTAAGGATTTGTATTTAAAAAAAACCCTAAACTATCTCCTATGACACAGAAATTTCTATAATATTTAAAAAATCACTGGAGAGAGAGCTTCGGGCAATATTTTAAGTAATCGAGTCCCCTTGAATTTTTAGTAATTTATGTACAATACATGAGTATTATACAATGAAGAGCCAAAGAAACTAGTACACCTATCTAATATCGTGTGCGCCCCCCCCCCCCCCCCCCGAGCACGTAGAAGTGTCGCAACACGACGTGGCATGGACTCGACTAATGTCTGAAGTAGTGATGGAGGAAAAATGACACCAGGAATCCTGCAGGGCTGTCCATAAATCCGTAAAAGTACGAGGGGGGTGGAGTTCTTTTCTGAACAACACGTTGCAAGGCATCACAGATATGCTCAATAATGTTCATGTCCGGGGCTTTTGTTGAGCAGCGGAAGTGTTTAAGCTCAGAAAATTGTTCCTGGACCCATTCTGTAGCAATTCTGGACGTGAGGGGTGTCGCACTGTCCTGCTGGATTTGTCCGATTCCGTCGGAACGCACAATGGACATGAATGGTTGCAGGGGTCGCGTATCATTCCAGCTGTACAAGCCCCACACCATTACAGACGCTCCACCAGCTTCAACAGTCCCTGCTGACATGCAGGGTCCATGGATTCATGAGGTTGTCTCCATACCCGTACACATCCATCCTCTCGAAACAATTTGAAACGAGACTCGTCCGACCAGTTATTACAAGTTCAATGTCGATGTTGACGGGCCCAGTCCTGCAGTCATCAAAGGTACACGAGTGGGCCTTCGCACGCTGACACTTGTCAATGGCCCAGCATTGAAATCTGCAGCAATTTACGGAAGTGCTGCACTTCTGTCACGTTGAACGGTTCTCTTCAGTCATCGTTGGTCCCATTCTTGCAGGATCCTTTTCCAGCCGCAGCGTGTCGGAGATATGATGTTTTACCGGATTCCTTATGTATGTCTTACACAGGCGTTGCCGACCGCAGCGCCGTATTCTGCCTGTTTACATATCTGTGTATTTGAATACGCACGACTATACCAGTTTCTTTGGCGATTCAGTGTGTCTAAATACTCATCGGAGGCATGTCCATCATCTACGTATGACTGCAGACAATAAGTTAGACATACCACCCCACGCTAAGACAAGTGAGCAAGAAGAGTGGGGCAGTATAGTGAGTGCATATTCCATTGTTGCCTGTAGACACAGTTCAGCTGATATATGGACAACAGGCATATCACAGTGCGAAGTGGATGTGCCGCGGCATCTGGAAACGTGCTCCAAAGTTGAAGATCGCGGGACATCGCGATTATTGTAGACAAAACGTCTAAACTGCGGGCAGATTGACCGTGGAATGTGGTGGTATATGGACCAAACGCAATGTCGCGTCCAGCCGTAGGCAAATGGTGCCAACCGTTCGACCAAGGTGATGGTGCCGATCTTGAAGGAAGATTATCGATATCATCCACCGACGACAATGTCGAGACAATCGCGGATTTGATTCACATCAGTCGCTCATTTTCCGCTGACGAGGACGTTCAGGGAGCGCTTCTCAGATAATTCCCAACGCCAGGGAGTGGATTTCTATTGTCGAGAAAATGAACGATTCATAGGACGTTCCGAGCATGGATTACAGAGACTTGACGACTGTGTTAAAAAAATATCGTCATGTATCTCTGTCCCTTTGAAGTGCAGTGCACAGTTCAATGACAGTTACTTGGTCTGCTTTAACAACGTGTTTTTGTTTTGTGCTTTGATTCGAAGTCCCTTCGTAATACAGGTTTTTCTGCATTTACCTTCAAGTATAATTCTTTCGACGAAAAGTATGTTAAATACGGTGAAGAGCTTGAAATATGGCTCGAACGTCAACATTAGGCTACGCTTCAAGTCAGTCTGTCAGGACAACCGAGGTATCAGAGGCGGCATCGAATATCACACTCTAGACAGACTCCGCCCAGAGGCGGCATCCAATATCACACTCTAGACAGACTCCGCCTTACGTAAGACACCGTCTGATAAGTTTTACTTAGCCAAACATGTTTCAACACTATTTTTAGTGGGTCTCAGTCATTATTTTCCTGGAAAGTATTGTGATATGACAACATCTAGGCTTCAAGCTGTTTATATGTACAAGGGAGCGATAACTAATCGATAAATTTAGTGTTAATTTTCACACACAGCTAAAAACACAGGCCGGGAGAATGAAGTCATTAAATTTTGTAGGTATTTGCTAAACTGTAAATTAGGCTTAGAACACTAATTTCGAAAGATGGTTTTACATGATTGTTCACAGACCTCACTTAACGCCGTTCTTGATGTCGTTAATTTGCTACATACGACACATTGTATGCAGCGTGTACATTATGTACGTGGACAAACTCTGGGGGCTTGCACGGGACAACGAAAACACTTTCACTCGTGGGTTTCCCTGTGACAACAAAAGGTAACACACAAACTTTTAATTCTTCATTACCACGAGACTTCAACATTAACACAATACAGTTTAATTACATTAGAGGTTGTGGTGTGCGTACTGTAAGACCTTCGATACACACACCATTAGATTATTTGACTTGTCGCTCTAACGAAGTAGGTGAGTGTCAGCAATAAGTCTCGTGGTCTTATCGTGGCGTGTTTATCTTCTGCCGTTAGGTCAGACGATAGAAATGCCACTTGCACGCTTAGAGTAGCAGATTGACGGTAACCAACTTTAAACAGAACTTGATTAATTTTCACACACATTTATTAAAATATTAAAAATCATAAACCTTACTTAACTTGATTCTGGATGCTATTTACAATTGACAATCTTAAGTTTCTTTGATCTTGGTACGTTAATCATATTCTCACATATCTCTGATACTTGACAAAGTGTCTATTCATTTATCTTCATGGCTATGTACAGGAATATGATAATCTTATTAGGTGCAGACTGAAACTTGCCTATATACTGGTACAGACAAATGCAGACTAATGCAGAGTAATGCAGACTCACGTAGACTGACTGATCGGAGGTCTGTCGTTATAATACCTCGCGCGTTCAGGTATCACTGCGCGAGTGTGATCCGCGAGGAGAAAAGGTTCTACGTTAGCAGCAATCTCATTGGCTGCGTTAACGTATTAATACGCGGATAGGCGGAAGCAGAATTTGGTCCGTCTCTGAGACAGCGCCATCTCGTAGTGCGGAGATGGCCGAGCGCTGCGCCTGCGCTGTTGTGCTTAGCGGGGCGCGCTGTATTGGGAAAGTTGTGTACGCGCTGACTACGCGGAACTATGTACACAATAGAGGTTTAAAAATATAAACAGAGGTTACGGCAATGGGTCATGATCTTACCAACACGGTCAAAGGCTGTAGGAGTGCCCTTAATTCACACTGTTGCTGTTACTATCCGGACAATCAGACCCTCTTCTGATTCAGCAGCGGTTTTGTAAACAAGATTGCATATCTCTCGTCACACAAAAGAGTCCGGAGGGGTCGAATAGGGAATCGAGTAGGCCGTGATTTAGGACCTCCACAGTCAGTCTACTTTTCTGGAGACTGTCGGTTCAAGACTCGACGTACAGTACGACTGAAATGTGCCGGCGCCCCGACATTCTGGAGCCACACGCACAGTCGTGTAGCTGGTGGCGTGATATCCAGGAACGCTGGCGATGGTATTGCAAGGAAACTGTAATAATGTCTGTCATGTGGTAGGAGATACGGCCAAATTAAACAGTTACCAAAGACAGCTACCCACACTTTGATGCAGAACCAGCACTGATAAGCGCGAGTAAATGTGGCTTATGGATGAACCCCATTCAAAACATGCCAACTGTGGATGTTGAAGACCCCATCACGCCCGAACGTTCCTTCTTGTGTAAACAGCACAGAGGGCGGAAATGCAACATCCTTTGACACTGTTCCAGGTACCACTGCGAAAACAGTACTCTGAGTGTATATTCCTCTGGTTCCAGGTTGTCTACACACTGTTAAGTGTAAAGGATTAACAATTGCTAAGAAGGACGTTTCCTACATTCATCTGATTCGTCCCCATGCTATGCACAATTGCACGAGTCACGAGAGCGATCCGTCCTCTATCAGATTAAAAAATGCTCGCAGGTAACTGTGACACTAGAGAAAAGTGTTTGTATTGGTGTCGCGTGCAACCTCCCGCAATTTTTCGGTTTAAATAATTCTCACTCTGTAGACATAAGACCACCGCGATAAATGTTACCGCCATGTGATGTTTGTGTGGGGCCTTCGAGATATACGGGCCCTGTGGCGTACGTCACAGAACGTGACTCTGCATGTCTTATGAGTTCCAGCGACCGTCTCCAGCTGGCAGCGTACTACTTTTTCACACCAATTCATTCTATGTCCCGTATCGACGACGTAGCAATAAGCATCCCTGACGCAGAGAGCCAACTGAAAGATCTGAAAGCAAATAAATCACCAGGTCCGGGTGGAATTCCAAATAGGATTTACAAAGAGTACGGCATTGGCCCCTTACCTAGCTTGCATTTATCGTGAATCTCTAAACCAGAACACAGTCACAAGCGACTGGAAAAAAACTCAGGTGACCCTAATAGACAGGGTGTAAATTTTAAGTTGACAAACCAGAATAACTCGAAAAATAAGCTTCACACGAAAAAATGTGTTGAATCCAGATTTGATTATTTTCGAGGGGGACAGCCGGCTGACGTGGCCGTGCGGTTCTAGGCGCTTCAGTCTGGAACCGCGTGACCGCTACGGTCGCAGGTTCGAATCGTGCTTCGGGCATGGATGTGTGTGATGTCCTTAGGTTAGTTAGGTTTAATTAGTTCTAAGTTCTAGGGGACTGATGACCACAGATGTTAAGTCCCATAGTGCTCAGAGCCATTTTTTTTTTCGAGGGGGACATCTGCTGGTGCTAAAATTAGCCAGCCCGCCACCCCAGCCGCCTGGGGATGAGGCGGGAGGCAACTTTAAAATTTCAAATGGGAACCCCCATTTTTTATTGCAGAGTCAGATTCTACATAAAAAACTACGGACATTTTGTCTTAAACATTTGTTTTGATTCTTGGTAGTTGGCGCTCTAATTCAAGAAAATCCATGTTCTCATTTTTGCGTGGAAAATGGCTGCGGATAAATAAAAAATACTTAAGTTAGTAAGTAGGATGTTTGGTTAGTCTGTTAGCTAGTCAGACGATTTGTTTGATAATTTAAAGTTGTGTGGCATCATGACCACGAATCAAACAATACGTATCCGAATCTGCGGAAAAAATTAATATTTGGTCAACATTTGTAAAACTCTAATTCCTCTTTCTCAAACCCCACCCTATGTGGAGAGAGGGAGAGTTATAGTTTTAGTGAGTCAAAATTTACGTAGTAAATAAGTATTTTTTATATATCCTTAACCATTTTCCACACAAAAATGACAACATGGATTTCATTGAATTACAGCGCCAACTATTAAGAATCAAAACAAATGTTTAAGACAAAATGTACGTAGTTTCTTATGTAGAATCTGATTCTACAATAAAAAATGGGGGTACCCATTTGAAATTTTAAGGTTGCCTCCCACCCACCCCCAGGGGATGGGGTGGCGGACTAATTTTAGCACCAGAAGATGCCCCCTCGAAAATAACCAACTCTGGACTCTACACATTTTTTCGTGTGAAGCTTATTTTTCGAGTTATTCTGGTTTTGTCAACTTAAAATTTACACCCTGCATAAGAAGGGTAAAAGAAGGGAACTGCAAATTTACAGACCGATATCCGCAACTCCGGAGTTCTTGCAGAGTCCTTGAACATATTTCAGTTGCGATACAATAAATGTTCTTGAAACTAAGAAGCTTATATCCACGTATTAGCATGGTTTTAGAAAGCATTGCTCATGCGAAACTCACCTTTCCCTTTTCTCTTATGGCATACTGTGAACTATGGATGAAGAGCAACAAGCAGATTCCATATTTCTAGATTTTCGGAAATCATTTGACACGATGCCCCATTGCAGGCTGTTGACGAAGGTACGAGCATATGGAATAAGTTCACAGATAAGTGATAGGTTCGAAGACTTCTTAAGTAATAGAACCTAGTATGCTGTCCTCGACGGCGGATGATCATAGGAGTTCAAGGGTACCGTCTGGAATGTACCGGATGATCATAAAGTCAGTATAAATTTGAAAACTTAATAAACCACGGAATAATGTAGATAGAGAGGTAAAAATTGGCACACATGCTTGGAATGACATGGGTTTTTATTAGAACAAAGAAAAAAAAACGGTTCACAAAATGTACGACGGATGGCGCTGGACAGCAAAACTGCTACCGTGACGGGTGAGAGATACGCCGATATGTTACACAATCGCATCATCCCCAACCTGGCTGATAAACACCTGCTGAACGTACGATGTTTATGCAGGATGGCGCTCCACCCCATATTGCTAGACGCGTGAAAGATGTCTTGCGCGCGTCGTTTGGTGATGATCGTGTGCTCAGCCGCCACTTTCGTCATGCTTGGCTTCCCAGGTCCCCAGACCTCAGTCTGTGCGATTATTGGCTTTGGGGTTACCTGAAGTCGCAAGTGTATCGTGATCGACCGACATCTCTAGGGATGCTGAAAGACAACATTCGACGCCAATGCCTCACAATAACTCCGGACGTGCTTTACAGTGCTGTTCACAACATTATTCCTCGACTACAGTTATTGTTGAGGAATGATGGTGGACATATTGAGCATTTCCTGTAAAGAACATCATCTTTGCTTTTTGTTACTTTGTTATGCTAATTATTGCTATTCTGATCAGATGAAGCGCCATCTGTCGGGCATTTTTTAAACTTTTGTATTTTTTTTTTGGTTCTAATAAAACCTCATGTCATTCCAAGCATCTGTGTCAATTTGTACCTCTCTATCTACATTATTCCGTGATTTATTCAGTTTTCAAATTTATACCGACTTTTTGATCACCCGGCTCCAGGGAAGTTTGATAGGACCGCTGTTGCTCTCTGTACACAGAAATGATGTGGCGGGCAGGGTGGGCCAATATCTGCAGTTGTTTGCTGTTGATGCTGTTGTGTACGGAAGGTGTCGAAATTGAGTGAGTGCAGGAAGATACAAGACGAGGTAGAAAAAATTTCTAGTTGGTGTGATGAATAGCAGCTAGCTCCAAACGTGGAAAAATGTCAGTTAATGTGGATGAATAGGAGGGACAAACCTGTAATTTTCGGATACAATATTAGTAGTTCAAATGGTTCAAATGGCTCTGAGCACTATGGGACTTCTGAGGTCATCAGTCCCCTAGAACATAGAACTACTTAAACCTAACTAACCTAAGGACATGACACACATCCATGCCCGAGGCAGGATTCGAACCTGCGACCATAGCGGTCTCGCGGTTCCAGACTGAAGCGCCTAGAACCACTCGGCCACTCCGGCCGGCCAATATTAGTAGTGTTCTGTTTGACACAGTCAAGTCGTTTAAATATCTGGACGTAACGTTGCAAAGCGATATGAAATAGGACGAGCACGTGAGAACTATGATAGGGAAGGTGACTGGTAGTCTCCGGTTTATTGGATAAATTCTGGGAAAGAGCATTTCACCTGTAAATGAGACCGCATATAGGACGCTGGTTTGACGTATTATTGAGTACTGCTCTAGTGTTTGGGACGCTTATCAGGTCGGGTTGAAGAAAGACATCGAAGCAATTCAGAGGCGAGCTGCTTGATTCGTTACTGGTTGGTTCGAACAAGACGAAAGGGTTGCGGAGATATTTCTGGAGCTCCAACGGGAAGGCGACAGTATTGATAACATTTAGAGAACTGGCATTTGAAGCTGAGCCGCGCGGGATTAGCCGTCTCAGGCGCTGCAGTCGTGGATTGTTCGGCTGGTTGCGGCGGAGGTTCGAGTCCTCCCTCGGGCATGGGTGTGTGTGTTTAGGATAATTTAGGTTAAGTAGTTTGTCAGCTTAGGGACTGATGACCTTAGCAGTTAAGTCCCATAAGATTTCGCACACACATTTGAAGCTGACTGCCGAACGATTCTACGGCCGCTAACGCAGATTGTGCGTAAGGACCACGAAGATAAGACACGAGAAATTAGGGCTCAAACGGAGACAGTCGTTTCTCCCTCGCTCTATTTGCGAGTGGAAGAGGGAAGGAAATAACTTGTAGTGGCACTGGGTACCTCCGCCACGCACCGTATTGTGATTTGCGGTGCATCTATGTCGATGAAGACGCAGATAAATACATCGTAGCTGTTCGTTTAATTATACCCACACTTTCGAGAACATATGACAAATTTAAGAACCTTATTGGGTACCTTTTCATTGACATACTAATTTCCCACCTTCCCTCGGACGTAGCCAAGTATTAACGATGTACAGGATGCCCCTGATGTTAACACTTCAAAGTGCATTAATTCATTGAAGAAAGTAGACAGAGTGAGTGCAAAAACCAGCCGACAGATCGTGCTGAATAACAACATGTCAGTGAGGCCAAGTGAGAAATTATATACGATGAGCTGTAGTGAGAGAGGGAGTCAGGTCCCCAGACCTCAGTTCGTGTGATAATTAGTTGTGGAATTACCTGAAGTCTCAAGTCTACCACGGTCTTCCTATCTCATTGGGAATGCTAAAACACAACATCCGACAGTAATTTCTCACCATTTCTACTGACATAGTGTGCAGTGTTGTCCTCCACATCGCACCTCTACCACAGTTATTGTCGAATCGCGATCGATATGTTTCGCATTTGTTATAAAGAGCATCGTCTTTGCTAAAAGTCAGTTGTGATGCTAAATATCGCCCCTGTACCACATGAAGCGCGAAATGTTGGTCGTTTTGTGCTCTTTTTTTTTTTTTTGTTTCAGTAAAACACCGTCTCATTTGAAGCATGTGTGTCAACTTTTGCTTCTCCACCTATATTATTCCGTGAAATATTGACTCTTCAAATGTTAACTGACTTTCCAGTCACCATGTGTGGCACGGAAGACAAGTGTGACGTCACACATTCGTTGCGGGGCCCGTATACCACCTGGTCCACGAGGTTTGTGAAAAACTGTATTATCGTCTTATTTACAAATTAGTGTTCTCAGCCTAATTTTAAGCGCAGCATACATCAATTAATGCTTCAACTCCGTGACATAGTTCTGTAGCTATATAAGTACACTAACGTAAAGTTTAGCGCTTAATCATCCCTCCTGTGTACAAGTAAATAGCTTTAAGCGTAAATTCACACTATCTGCACATGATATTATCATGTAGTAATAATTTCTAGTAAGAATAATGAAAAAACCCGTCTGCAGATCTTGGCCTAGTGGCTAGCGTTGCTGCCTCTGGATCACGGGATCCCGGGTTCGATTTCCCACGGGGCTGGGGATTTTGTCCAACCCGGGTCTGGGTGTTTGTGCTGTCCTCATCATCTCATTATTCGGGAAGTACCGGGACTGGAAATGGAAAGACTTGGAACTTGTACGGGCGCTGATCACCACCATGTTGGGCGCCCCACAAACCAAAATCATCATTATCACCATAAATGAATAAAACCAACTGAAGGTAGCATAGAAAAACGTTTCGTTAGGTAACAACGTTCAGGTAGCGGCTTGAATAAGGCGTAAACATGTAAGCACAAAAAATGAGAAGAGCTACATCGTCTAAAAGATTATTATTGTGCAATACCATTCACCTACTAACGAACAGTTTGGCGCGGAACTTTAGCCGACGTTAGTTCCTAGCGTTTGGACTGGTGCCCTTTACTTCATTCCAGTAAAGGAGTGACAGTTTCGTTCGTTAACTCCAATTTGGCTTTCCAATTAGAAAAAAAGTTAACGTACAAAGTAAAAAGCGACAAAGAAAAACAAGTGGCTAAAGCTAAAAGTCCGGATAGGTGTTCCTGGAGAACGTGATCCGCGACGCGGTGACGTACACTGAGCACGCCAAGCGCAAGACTGTGACGGCCATGGACGTGGTGTACGCCCTGAAGAGGCAGGGGCGCACCCTGTACGGTTTCGGCGGTTTGGCTGCGTCGCAGCAGGCGTTGTGTGAGAAACGCCGATCTGCACTGCCATTCCGGGTCCACACTAATCTTTGAGCCCTCTTAAAAGGCTGTCTAGATCAGTTCAAAAATCGGACGACGGCAACCCACACCACTCCAATACGAACGTTCCTATGTGTGTGTGTGTGTGTGTGTGTGTGTGTGTGCAGTGATCAAACTGACCTTTGCATTGATGGTAGCTTTGACTGACGAACCAGTTATAGTAATTGTCTGATGCTACAATTCACCTTTTCAGCCGACTCACTCGCTAGTTACAGCGCGTCCAGCGAAGGAGTCCCTAATTTCAAAAATAAATATTTCGAAAACTAAGATCGTTAGACGAGCGCAACAAAAGGAACGTGAATTGTGAAAGCCGTAAGAATTTTTTTCGATAGTTGTACAGAACTTTCGAAGTAGTTCGGAAAGCTGCTAACAGACGGCGCTGTACGCTGTGCCGCTCGTAGCGTATCAGTGTGCATAATTAAACGCGTCCTCTTGAAGCAGTCTTTACAATAACATCCCAATCTTTTAGAAATGCCACCCATTCACATTACAGAGGTGGCACAGCCGCACAGTGAGCTAATCCATCACTAGACCTCGGATTTTAGGTAAAAACCTGTTTTGTTTCTCATTAAACAAAGGCAATGAGAGTTGTACGTGCAGGAATTACGACAATTTATGACCGAAAACGCTAGTTTTATACCACTTAAAAATACCTAATTTTAGTTTACAGATTACGATTTGGTAAGGGAATAGGCATCAAAAGAAATTCATACATTGGCACGTCACATAAAAATAAGCCTCAGATTCCTCCAGAATTCACAACGAGCAGAAAGCGAGAGCTCCACTCAAGTATGTTTAGTTGTCGCAAAGAGGCAACACTTGTTTCATACGTACCAAAAAGTACAAGAATGTTTTGATGATATCCAACCTTCACAACGGTGGAAAAGTCGATGAAGGAACAGGTGGTCTGAAGAAACCAAAAATTATAACTTTCTACAGTCGCATAAAAGGAGGAATTGATACTGTCGACAAACTTCGTGGGTCTTTGAACGTTAAATAAATGTCGTGTGACTAGGGCCTCCCGTCGGTAGACCGTTCGCCGGGTGCAAGTCATTCGATTTGATGCCATTTCGGCGACTTGCGCGTCGATAGGGATGAAATGGTGATGATTAGTACAACACCCAGTAGCTAAGTGGAGAAAATCTCCGACCCAGCCTGGCCCTTAGGATTGACGTTCTGTCGCGCTGACCACTCAGCTACCGGTGGCGGACCTCTCATTGTTACAGGAAACTGTTTCTGCCATAAATTCATTTATAATCTGGAAAGGAAACACCAGTAATAATTTCAAGAGAAGAAAATATCTTAGGTGTATTTCGAGCGAACTTGTGCAGGAACATGTAAAAAGGAGAAGTACTAAGGTAACCGGAGACCTCCACACGAAAGTTTTAAATGTGTCGCACACAAAAGACGAACACCAACAGTAATTTTTTTACCTTGCTTGTGTTTGTATAGCTCATGAATAATACCTTATATTACTTTTATGATAAAAACTTAATGTTTAAAAAGACATAAAGTTTGTTAACAACAATTGGTACCTGCGAGATACGCGCGGCCACTCTTGCCCGACTAGAAGGCGCGCCTGTCGGAAGGTTAATTAGACGAATTACACTGCCCCTGTCGTGCGTCACGCTAATTTGGAGAGTTTTATTTTGCAGCTCTTTCCTGAGCTCGTTCCACATATGAAACTTGTTTTAAAAATATCGAATTTATATTCGTCCAGAAGATCAACCAGTTCCCTCCCATAACTGTCTGTGTTGGTGTACCTGAACCGTCTTTATCACACCATCTTTTTGTTGAACGGAAAATGGAGATAAGCGTTTGGCGTCATTGGCCGGGAGGCCCGTTGCGAGGCAGGTCCCACCGCCTTGGTGCTGGTCTTACTACATTCGACGCCACATTGGGCGACCTGCGCGCCGGATGGGGATGAAATGATGATGAAGAAAGCACAGCACAACACCCAGTCCCTGAGCGGAGAAAAATCCCCGACCCAGCCTGGAATCGAGCCCGGGCCCGTAGGACGGTAATCCGTCACGCTGACCACTTTTTTTAACACTTTTTTGTTATATATATATATATATATATATATATATATATTTATATTTATATATATATAATCTTTATTGAACAAACTGAGAGTACAGATATATACACAAACAAAGTAACAGTTCTTCAAGGTACCAGTTAAGCATATACAAATGAGTGTTAGGTAAACAAATTATTAGAATAACATTAAACACAACAAAATATAACATATTCTGGCTTCTTCCTTTTTTTATATAATCTTTATTGAACCAACTAAAAGTACATATATATACACTATGCAAGAGTTCTTCAAGGTACCATGTAAAAAGATACAAATGACTGCTAGTTAAACAAAAAATATTAGAAAAACATTAAATACATCAAAATATAACATATTCTGTCTTCTTCCTTTTTTATTTGTTTTTTGGTCGATGCATGAGAACTTGGATAAGGGTGTTGCATAATGTGACACGTGGGCATGGCACACCCCAACTTTGAGGGGGGGTCAAGGAAGACGTTGCGGAGATAACCGGCAAAAGTTTGTCGGTGCACTCAGCTATCGTGGCGGGCTTTTTGTTGAATGAGAGCCCTTGTGTGTGTGTGTGTGTGTGTGTGTGTGTGTGTGTGTGTGTGTGTCACTTGTAGGTGTGTGTCACTCGCACTTGGGTGAGTATTTTCTCTTTCCTAATGATGCATATTATTCGCTTCTCTGTGGCATAAAAATCTTGTGGCTGCGTTTGTGGCGTTGTGTAATCTCTATCGACAGCGCACGATGTCGCCAGAACAAGAATAAGAATGTGATGCAGTGAACAAACTTGTTAGCTCCCTGTTGCCATCATGACAACAGCTCGACAGCTGTTGCTTATCGAGAGAGACGTTTAAGCCGTGTTGCCCTATTTCGCATCCATCAATACACTAATGCAACATTTAAGAGAGAGCTAAAGTGGCGATATCTAAGCGACAAGGAGGATCGTATTACGCCAGTGTCTACGATATTTAGAAAGAGTGAACTGATTAATTTGCGAGATAGATTCTTAACACCAGCTATTGTTCCTTTTAAAAAATTCTTAGGAAATAATTTTCTACTGAGATATTAATGTGATGTAAGATGTACTCACTGTCTGTGTTGACCTGTATGACGTATAACACGTTTGGCGTGATATTAGTCATGCGCGGAGTACACTGAACTAGACACCCCCCAGGTGGCCGCGCGTGTTAATACGAGCGCTTCTGGGACGGTGACGTATGTTGTTGGCCCCGTATCGAATCACCCCCCCCCCCTCCTCCCTCCCCACGCCGACAGTTTAACGACGAGGGTCGGTTTGCCAGTCAGCCTGGATATAGTCTTACGGCGATTTCCCACATCCCACTGATTCCCACGCTCCGCGTCAGATAAACGCTACTTAAATATTTAGAATACTTTCACATACTCTGTGGTGACAAAAGTCACGGGATACCTCCCGATATTGACTCGGATCTTGTTTTGCCCGCCGTAGTGCAGGAACGTGACGTGGCATGGACTCAACAAGCCATTGCAAGTCCCCTTTAGGAAAGCTAAGCCCTGCTGCCTCCACAACCGTCCATAACTGCGAAAGTGTTGGCGATGCAGGATTTTGTGCACGAACTGGCCTCTCGAGTATGTTCCATAAATGATCGATGACATTCATGTCAGATAGTCTGGGTGGCTAAATCATTCACTGGAATTGTTCTTCAAACCAACTGCAAACAACTGTGACCTAGTGACAGGGCGCATTGTCATCCACAAAAATCTCGTCGCTTTTTTGGGACATGGAGTCCATGAACGGCTTCAAATGGTCTCCAAGCAGCCGAACACAACCATTTCCAGTCAGTGATCGGTTCAGTCGGACCAGAGGACTCAGTTCATTCCATGTAAACACAGCCAATGCATTATGGAGCCGCCACCAGATTGCACAGTGCCTTGTTGACAACTGTGGTTCATGATGTCACACTCGAACTCTGCCATCAGCTCCTACCATCTGAAATCCGGACTTATCTGAAAGGGACACGGTTTCCCATTCGTCTAGTGTCCATCCGATATGGTCACGAACCCAGGAAAGGCACTGCATGCGGTGTCGTTCTGTTAGCAAAGGTACTGGCGTCGGTCGTCTGCTGCCACAGCCAATTAACACCAGGTTTCGCCGCACTCTTCTAACGGATACGTTCGTAATAAGCCCCGCACTAATTTCTGCGGTTATATGAAACAGTGTTGCTTGTCTGTTAGCACTAACAACTCTACGCAGACGCCGCTGCTCTCGGTCGTTCAGTGAAGGCCGTTGGTGACTGCATTGTCCGTGGTAATGCCTGAAATGTGGTGTTCGGCACACTCTGGTTACTGTAGTCCCGTGGGAAACCTTTTCACGTGAATCGCCTCAGAACAAATGACAGCTCCGCCAATGTACTGCCCTTGTGCCTCGTGTACGCGATAGTCCCGCCATCTGTAGGATGCACATAGTTTTCTCGTGACCAATGCCGAGCCAGCCGTTGTGGCCGTGCGGTTCAAGGCACTTCAGTTCGGAACCGCGCTGCTACTACTGTCGCAGGCTCGAATCCTGCCTCAGGCATGGATGTGTGTGATGTCCTTAGGTTGATTAGGTTTAAGTAGTTCTAAGTCTAGGGGACTGATGCCCTCAGATGTTAAGTCCCATAGTGCTTAGAGCCATTTGAACCAATGTAGAATTTACTTTATGCGCAGACAGATTGGGAACACTGCTTCATTTGTGCGGTGGTGGTGGTGGGGGGGGGGGGGCAGGAGGGGGAGGCAGGAGGGGGGGAAAAGTAGGACTTGAATAGAAGACTGATGATCTGAGCTGTCTGGGCTGCTTAAAAACTTATTCAGCACTAGCATAGAAATATACATCTCTTGCGCTGACAAACAACTGAAAATAAAGAAATCACCAGTTTCGACTCTGTTTTCCTTTAGTGACTGTAGGAGTATTCACGGCGATAAAGAGATTTACTCTTTGTTTTTACGAATGGCCGTTTGCACTAAATGAAGAAAAATGTAAGTAATTCAAAGGAGTAGGAGAAGTAATTCGAGTACAGTATTAGTGATGTGGTTTTCTGTTCCTCCTTCATTTCAAAGCGACTTTGGAAAAAAGGACAGTAGAAAATCGCAGCAGTTCCTCCTTCATTTCAAAGCGACTTTGGAAAAAAGGACAGTAGAAAATCGCAGCAGTCTACTGCCCTTGATGTCACACGTCAACGATGTTCGCTCACTAAGGTGTCAGCGACGTGTAAACGGTGTCGGTCACGGAATCTGTAAGACATCATTTATTACAACTGGTCTATTTGTTAAAGCGCCTGTGGGCCTACACACCGTTCACAAACGCCAAACGGATTTCTTTTAACACTCTTCTATAACTGGCTTCCCGCTCAAGATAATCCTCCTTTCGTTTTGTCATTTTTCTGAAATTTTCTCTCAAATTTAATTTTCACATAAACTTCGTTTTATGGCAACCTAGTATCAACTACTGTATAATGTATCACGTAACAAGATTTGCTATGCATTAATGAGACGGTACGAGAGAGAAAGAGACAAAGACATTATTTATTGCTAATGTATAATATATTTATTACTACTGTATAACGTATCACGTAACAAGTTTTGCTGTATAATGTATCACGTAACAAGATTTGCTATGCATTAATGAGACGGTACGAGAGAGAAAGAGACAAAGACATTATTTATTGCTAATGTATAACATATTTATTACTACTGTATAACGCATCACGTAACAAGTTTTGCTATGCATTAATGAGACGGTACGAGAGAGAAGGAGACAAAGACATCATTTACTACTCTATGGCGTAGTGCGCTTTGAACAGTAGAAATCGACGCCATTGCGAGATCCCCAAAGAATGTTTTTTACTTGTGATTTGTTACAATACAGCATCACCGGCCTATTGGGGTCCAATCGTGTTGGTGAGGCAGTAAATTTATAATCGTACATACATATGTATATATCATAGAGAACGGTTAATTCATGTGCGAGAAGGATTTCATTGACACTAAGGTTAATGAAGCTTCGTTCATTTAAAAAAGGTACGTGTTATTTCCACAAACGACGTATTCTCAAGTGTGGTCTATTAAAGAATACCAGCTCGAGAACAATTCCGACGGGAGCATTCAGTTCTAATTAAATAATTTGATGCTTTCTTCGAAAATAAGTAATTTCACGGTTTTTTTTTTTTTTTTTTTTTTTTTTTTTTTTTTTTTTTTTTTTGAAGGCAAATCTGATTGCTATGCAACAGAGCCCCGACGAATGTTTCTCTGCATCTTTGATTAACACTTTCAGCTTCAATACAGCGTCTGCAGCAGCAGGAGCAGATCGCCATAACAAGGGAAGCGTATATTGTGAAAGCAGTTTCACCCATCGCCCTGTGTCCCACAAACGGTGTATTCACTACAACAGAACACACACACAGACTTATCATTCGTACATATAAAACCACAACACAAGGTGGTTTGGCAAACATCTCAGTATAAAAGGCTCAGTACAGGCAAAATACAAGAAACAGTAAGTGAAGATAGATGAGTGATTTTGTAACTGGTGACTTAAGAAGGAACTTCCGTGTATAACGCCGTCGGTAAATTTTGCGCGTTACTGAATTAAAGAGCTCCATTGTACCCGCGTGTCAGGCAAGCCGATAAGCGCCGAGACGCTGATGAGTAATTTGGCAAGCGAGCCTGTTTGCACACCGTAAAGGCGGCTTGGAAAACCCGCCAATCGTGGTGACCTGCCAGAAAGGCCACGCAGAGATGGGACGGCCTGCGATATATTTCCACACTACTGGGTCACAGAGGTTATCTTCTGTACTAAGCTCGAAAAAGTCTAACGGCAGAACAAGGGCGCTACTAAGCGCTGTAAGCACCCTCTGTTTGTAGCACAGCTATGCACAGTCTGGTAGCACGCTCCACGACATCGGGCCCACGTCAGTCTCCAGCACACTCTGGGTGAGACGGCAGCCGACGCCGGTCTGGACATCCAGCTCCACGAGCCCTGCCAGCACACCCTGTAGAGGAAAGCCTCCGCGCCCCTCAGTGACGTCATGCACAGAGTCTGGTGCCGGTTCTCGCTGTCCGTTTGGCAACAGCAGTAAACTGTAAAGAGATCCGGACGACGAAAATTCGGAAAGAAATCTGATATACCTCTCTCATGAATTACAAAATTTTCTTTCTTAAATGGAAATGGAAATGAGCGTTTGGCGTCATTGGCCGGGAGGACCCTCGCGGGGCAGGTCCGGCCGCCATCTCGCAGGTCTTATTACATTCGGCGCCACATTGGGCGACCTGCACGCCGGATGGGGATGAAATGATGATGAACACAACACAACACCCAGTCCCTGAGCGGAGAAAATCTCCGACCCAGCCGGGAATCGAACCCGGGCCCAGAGGACGGCAATCCGTCACGCTGACCACTCAGCTACTGGGGCGGACACTTTCTTAAATGACCCAGTTCTTTTGTCTATAACTTATTTCTGCATACGTTTTAGCCCCGACGTAAAAAGTGGCTGTAATAACTTTTACTATCTGAGGCATCAAAACTCCCAAATGATTGGACGCATTTCATTGTAGTTTATTTTAGTTTAAAGTTGCTTTAATGAGGATTGTCACGACTTGTTTGATGACAGTCTGGTTAGCCGTTCAAAGATCGTCAGCTATACAAAGTCAAAGTGTTTGCCGCCAGTGTGGTCTTTTCCAATGCCATTCCTAAACTGTAAATGCTGTAGCATAAATTGTAAATCTCGAAAAGGCCTACCTAATCCTCTACAACAGCATATATTTACCTTTTATGGCTGACCACCGTTCACCATTCTTAAATTCTGTAGTTGCTGTGGAAGACGACCTTTAATGACATAAATTTTGATTGAAAGCCTCCCGCGAAAGATTCTCGAATGCCCTTGCGGACTTTCTATTAGGTTTTTTTTTTTTTTTTTACTTAAATATTGCATCATGTTGAGCCGCCGCGGGATTAGCCGAGCGGTCTCGGGCGCTGCAGTCATGGACTGAGCGGCTGCTCCCGGCGGAGGTTCGAGTCCTCCCTCGGGCAGGTGTGTGTTATTTGTCCTTAGGATAGTTTAGGTTAAGTAGTGTGTAAGCTTAGGGACTGATGACCTTAGCAGTTAAGTCCCATAAGATTTTACACACATTTGAAAATTTTTTTTGCATCATTTTGACGCAGGTCTAATAGTGTGGACGGCATATTGCAAAGTAGCACACTGGCGGCAAACATTTTACGGACATTGTTCACTGTTATTGCCTCTTTTAAGAAATAAACAAAACAAATACTCACTCTTGAACTTGAAGAAGGACTAAAGTTATCTCTGCGAATACTTGACAACCGTTTCTCCCTCGTTGCTTCATCCTCCGGAAATTTAAACACAGTTACTTTTGGTCCACCGTCGTAATTTCCTCTACAATTCGGCACAGAGCAACGAAACGGCATTTTGCAGACAACGAAATTTTCAGAGGCAAGAAAAACAGATCACCAGTTTAGTGCACAGAAACTAAACAACCAAATCACGTACACTAACGCAGGAGCACCATTCACTATAATAGTAAACTGACGCGAAACTCGACACACCACTGTTCACAAGCACTGTTCCATGAAAATGTTGAAGAAGAGGCTAGATGTGTAGCCATCTTGTCACGTCACGCACTACGTTGGTTGTTGGGTTGTTTTGGGGAAGGAGACCAGACAGCGAGGTCATCGGCCTCATCGGATTAGGGAAGGACGGGGAAGGAAGTCGGCCGTGCCCTTTCAAAGGAACCATCCCGGCATTTGCCTGGATCGATTTAGGGAAATCACGGAAAACCTAAATCAGGATGGCCGGACGCGGGATTGAACCGTCGTCCTCCCGAATGGACGCACTACGTAGACAGGCTTTATTTCATAGGGGGTCCTGGCCCTGCTCGCGATTCTAAAGCCCCAGCTACACGATGCACCTAAACCGTACTCCTATGCATCAGTGACGCAAGCGTGTATGTCTTTAACTACAGGTCGGTTCACGTAGACCTATTACACCATCGACGCGGAATATACCTGGCGCACATCCGCAGTAGACGGTTATAACGCGCGAAACTCAGATAGAACTGTTTGATCTCTTGTAAAGTCGTTTGTTCTACCGCGCGAATCACAAGGGAGACTGTGTGACGTATTGGAACGTCATCCGTTCAAATCATTTATGTGAGCTCAAGGTTCCTATTAAATAAGAAATTTGTATTCTCATATGTAGGTTACTACTGTTCTGAATTACAGATTCAACAGTTAGTTTTAAATTACGACTCTTGGTTTCAAAGGTATATATATTTATACAGCATTTTGCACATGGAGGTATTGCCCTAGCAGTGACAGTAAATTTTAAATTAGGGCAGAACGACCACGAAGACGAAAAGCCTGAATTTGTTGAGTCCGACCCTGGCTGAAAAGAAGGGACGATGGGAGGGAATTATATTTCACAGCTTAAGAAAGAACAGAGGCTCGAAGATGCGCAAGAATTTCCGAACTTCGTGAGGATGGACACGGCCTGTTTCGAGAAGCTGCTGCCTATGATAGAAGACAAAAGTAACACGTGTGACACAGTCAAGAGGGAGGCTGTCTCACATTCTCGAAAGTAAGAATTGACTCACATGTTTACACGTTTTGTGATCATATCAGCCCAGATCACGAATTAAATACCGGTAAAAGCCGTGTCATGTTGCAGGCTGGTTGTAACATTACGTTTCATTTGACTTTCTCACCTATCACTGCCGGTTTATCTTTTCTGGCATGCTGAAATAACGCAAGAGATGCAGTCCAATCAAACATGAACTTTCGTAAGTAAGGCATTATGATACAAATCAAAACTCACCGTGTAACGTTATATGCATATTACTCAGAAAGAAACGACTGTTGACGTACCTTATTATGATACAACATTATACAATACTCGCTAATATGCCTGAATTAAAGCCGGCCGGGATGGCCGAGCGGTTCTAGGTGCTACAGTCTGGAAACGCGCGACCGTTACGGTCGCAGTTTCGAATCCTGCCTCGGGCATGTATGTGTGTGATGTCCGTAGGTTAGTTAGGTTTAAGTAGTTCTAAGTTCTAGGGGACTGATGACCTCAGAAGTTAAGTCCCATAGTGCTCAGAGCCGTTTTGAACCTAAGACGCTTCACGCCTCTTTGCATCATTTCATTTCTAGAATACGAAGCAATCAATAGCAAAAATGCTTTCACAGACAGCTAGTATAAACGAATGTACTGGCAAAAAAGAAAAATTCTGTGTTTATGAAACCTGTTGTTGTTGTGGTCTTCAGTCCTGAGACTGGTTTGATGCAGCTCTCCATGCTACTCTATCCTGTGCAAGCTTCTTCATCTCCCAGTGCTTACTGCAACCTACATCCTTCTGAATCTGCTTTGTGTATTCATCTCTTGGTCTCCCTCTACGATTTTTACCCTCCACGCTGCCCTCCAATGCTATATTTGTGATCCCTTGATGCATCGGAACATGTCCCACCAACTAGTCCCTTCTTCTTGTCAAGTTGTGCCATAACTCCTCTTCTCCCCAATCCTATTCAATACCTCCTCATTAATCACGTGATCTATCCATCTAATCTTCAGCATTCTTCTGTAGCACCACATTTCGAAAGCTTCTATTCTCTTCTTGTCCAAACTATTTATCGTCCATGTTTCACTTCCATACAAGGCTACACTCCATACAAATACTTTCAGAAACGACTTCCTGGCACTTAAATCTATACTCGATGTTAACAAATTTCTCTTCTTCAGAAAATCTGAAATTAGGTACTAGCCACCGAACAATAAGCAAATGAAAAGCAGAAAGCACTGCGGTACCCCATTCTACGCATTCGCGAGCTATCGCTACCTAGTCCCCATGCGCGGATTGACGACAGCTTAGAACTGCTCTCAGTTCTGGCGTGCGGACAATGTGTCTCCTAATTTTCGTAGTTTCACCCGTTCTACCGCTAGATGGCTGTCGCGCTGCACAAGTACCGTTCGCGGCGGATCGTCGTGTAATACCCGTGGGCCCCGCGGACTCTGGCGACACAGTGAAGAGAAATAGTCCAGGCGACAAAGCAGCACCGAACTTGTGCCTTGGAGGGCAGCCGTTCGCAGCCAGGGCAATACTGCAGGCACCGCTCGGCACCACGGCGAGTTTCTAACCCAGTAGTCGTGGCCGACCACGGGTATTCAGCAGACGTTCGCGTCGCTGGCATTGCACGCTCAGAGGCTCATAGTACGACCTCAAGCACGCACTGCTGAGTGAGGTAAACAGTTTCAGCAAATCAAGACGCTGACGTCAAACGGCCTTCCGACGTCATCGGCTTCACCGGTGGGCAGGGGCGTCTCCTCACTCCGGCGTTGCAATCCAACACGAATAAAATATATTTTGCCTTGCAGCGGAGTTTACCTATTCCCCCGCTGGGCAGTACCGCCGCTTTCAAAACCCACTGCTCCACCGCCTCTCCACACCATAGCGGCCCCACTCTACCCAGGTCGTAATAGCTTGACTTGCTAGAATGAAAACAATAGATATTTTACTCCAACGATCACATTATTGACACTCAACAATCAGTACGTATTATTCAACTTCAATTGTTTGTTGACCCGGAAACAGCAACTTTACTAAATTCCTTAAAAAAAATGTTGAAATGTGTATGAAGTCCTAATGGACCAAACTGCTGAGGTTATCGGTCCCGCGACTTACACACGACTTAAACTAACTTAAGCTAACTTATGCTACAGGGTGTTTCAAAAATGACCGGTATATTTGAAACGGCAATAAAAACTAAACGAGCAGCGATAGAAATACACCGTTTGTTGCAATATGTTCGGGACAACAGTACATTTTCAGGCGGACAAACTTTCGAAATTACAGTAGTTACAATTTTCAACAACAGATGGCGCTGCAAGTGATGTGAAAGATATAGACGACAACGCAGTCTGTGGGTGCGCCATTCTGTACGTCGTCTTTCTGCTGTAACCGTGTGCTGTTCACAACGTGCAAGTGTGCTGTAGACAACATGGTTTATTCCTTAGAACAGAGGATTTTTCTGGTGTTGGAATTCCACCGCCTAGAACACAGTGTTGTTGCAACAAGACGAAGTTTTCAACGGAGGTTTAATGTAACCAAAGGACCGAAAAGCGATACAATAAAGGATCTGTTTGAAAAATTTCAACGGACTGGGAACGTGACGGATGAACGTGCTGGAAAGGTAGGGCGACCGCGTACGGCAAGCACAGAGGGCAACGCACAGCTAGTGCAGCAGGTGGTCCAACAGCGGCCTCGGGTTTCCGTTCGCCGTGTTGCGGCTGCGGTCCAAATGACGCCAACGTCCACGTATCGTCTCATGCGCCAGAGTTTACACCTCTATCCATACAAAATTCAAACGCGGCAACCCCTCAGCGTCGCTACCATTGCTGCACGAGAGACATTCGCTAACGATATAGTGCACAGGATTGATGATGGAGATATGCATGTGGGCAGCATTTGGTTTACTGACGAAGCTTATTTTTACCTGGACTGCTTCGTCAATAAACAGAACTGGCGCATATGGGGAACCGAAAAGCCCCATGTTGCAGTCCCATCGTCCCTGCATCCTCAAAAAGTACTGGTCTGGGCCGCCATTTCTTCCAAAGGAATCATTGGCCCATTTTTCAGATCCGAAACGATTACCTCATCACGCTATCTGGACATTCTTCGTGAATTTGTGGCGGTACAAACTGCCTTAGACGACACTGCGAACACCTCGTGGTTTATGCAAGATGGTGCCCGGCCACATCGCACGGCCGACGTCTTTAATTTCCTGAATGAATATTTCGATGATCGTGTGATTGCTTTGGGCTATCCGAAACATACAGGAGGCGGCGTGGATTTGCCTCCCTATTCGCCAGACATGAACCCCTGTGACTTCTTTCTGTGGGGACACTTGAAAGACCAGGTGTACCGCCAGAATCCAGAAACAATTGAACAGCTGAAGCAGTACATCTCATCTGCATGTGAAGCCATTCCGCCAGACACGTTGTCAAAGGTTTCGGGTAATTTCATTCAGAGACTACGCCATATTATTGCTACGCATGGTGGATATGTGTTGGATATGTGGTGGATATGTGTTGACAATTGTAACTACTGTAATTTCGAAAGTTTGTCTGCCTGAAAATGTACTGTTCTCCCAAGCATATTGCAACAAACAGTGTATTTCTATCGCTGCTCGTTTAGTTTGTATTGCCGTTTCAAATATACCGGTCATTTTTGAAACACCCTGTAAGAACAACACACACACCCGTGCCTGAGGGACGACTCGAACCTCCGGCAGGAGGGGCCGAGCAATCCGGCACATGGCGCCTCTAATCCCGCAGTTAAATTCTTTAAAGCGTTTATTAACGATTCTCGATATTTGTTATTAAGATCAGGCACTGTCAGTACAGCCTCAATAGGCCAGGTGTGAAAATGAACTTATAAGGGTCGAAACTAGTCGCCCAATATAAATCCTGCAACTGTAGACAGAATTGTTAACAAACACTTTAAAGAAATCAGTATGAGTAACAAATTAACATTTTATGTAGAGTGCTCACAATCTAAAACAAAACAATGCAATTTGAAGGTGGACATGACTTTTTGATTTTTGTACATTATCGACGTTCACGTCAGAGAGAGAGAGCAAGTTGTGTTACTGTTTAACGATCTTTGGTCTCGTTGTTACACTGTCTTTGCCTCTGCGCTGCCTGATACATTGTTAGTTGAAGTGTGGTACGTGACGGATGTAATCAGTAGTTCTGTGTTAATTTGTGAATAGTATCTGTTATATGAAGGAAGATTTATTGTAAAGGACAGCACGAATGAGTGTGATTATATATTGAAAAGCAAAAAGAACGTATATATATATTTTTTTTTCTTCGAAGGGAAGAAGTTTGAGGTAAGACTGCAGCACTGCGCAGCTAGATTGTCGAAATGATTATTGTCTCAGCTAGCTAACTTTGTTCACTTGCTCAGCGGAAGACAATCCCACTTCCCTGAGTCATACATTAACATGTCAACTGATTAAGCTGTCCAATTTTTATAGAACTTCTCTGGTAACATTATACCTTTTTTAAATTACTGTTCACTTTGTTAAGCATGGTATTGTTCATACCAACGTTAGGTATGAAGATCATGCGATGTATCTCCAGCGTCACAACGTTGTTGCAGGTAGTCTGCGAAAACCAGTTCATAGATGTTGGCCACTGATAAAGCGTGTATACGATTGGAGTTAACGCCCTCAGCGTCAGTTAAGGCCTGGAGATAGTGCAATGAAGCACCGAAACTCGTAGCCATATAACAAATGACGTCGTAAGGACGGCTGTGGTGTTTCATTTTATTACATAAGAGATCGGCAGAAGCCCCTCAAACCTCCAATCACAAGGATGGACATACAAAAACTTCAGTTTATTTCGTTTTTTTCCCTCAGCATCTGTAACATAACAGGCATGTGTAAGCCACGAATTTCAGAAACCTTGAACGTAAATAACGAGTGTGATCGGGACTTTCGTATATTTTTACTTTTACATAGTCCCATATTCGCAGTTTGTTTCGTTTCATGTATACCTGTTTAATAAAATAAATTACGAAGCTTATGTTTGTTCACTCTATTCCCGCCTGTGCAAGCATCTAATGAATTTATTCTCTTTCTCACGTCCCCAGTAAGAGCTTTAAGCGCATCAGGAAAGCCGTACGAAACAAACCAAACTTTCTCTGGGGCCCCAAAAGCAAGAATGTAGAAAGATTATAGTTTAACGTCCCGTCGACTGTGGGGTCATTAGAGGCGGGACACAAGCTCGGGTAACTGAAGGATGAAGAAGGAAACTGGCTCTTTTAAAAAAAACGATTCCATCATTTGCCTTAAATCACGCCGGAGGAGGATCTGAACCATTGTCCTTCCGAAGGTGGGGAAACCCAGAACCACGTATGATTTTCATGTTATTCTATCAGCAACATTACATTCTCTTCGGACCACTCCATCACTTACGCAACTCACGTCAACAACAACAACAACAACAAAAGTAGGCAAGACTGCAGATGAAAGGTTTATGTACTCTACCGCCGAAGCGGATAGCACGCGGACTTCCATTGGTGGTTCGCTACGAGACAGACAACACGAGCGTACACAAACGAATGCGAATCGAACATAAATGCAGTCTGTATGCTCAAGTGCGCTTAGCATTTACACGAGAGAGTATTGTCGTTCACTGTTACGCATCAGCTTGTTTTGCTCCGTTGAAAAGGGGCTTAAGAACAATGCCGAGCTGTACGCTACTTGCACGTGCTGTGGCTCTCTCAGGCTGCGGGCTCGCTGCCGGACCCACCAAATGAAATACCGGAACTTCTCTTCTCCCCACACCGTTGCGAGATATGACTTTTGTTCCAGCTTTAAAAACGATGTTAGCTACGTTTTGTACTCAGCAGTGTATCACCTGAAATGATTGTGACATAAAGTAGACAGCTTCGAAAATTTTCACTGCAAAACCCTTCAAATTTGATGCGATCGTTTACTTAATTTCCGGGTATCACAATATCTATGACAAATATAGGAAAAAATAGCCACTCTATCATCAAGCTGTGACGTGAAGCTATGATATATGATAAGCTCAATTTTGCGTGCCAATTATTTTCCTCAAAATAGAATGAGAAGTACGGTCTAGAACACGGCCTTTATTCAACCGCCGTATACAGTTTCAACATAGGGTTCAACAGCCAACCGACTGCCCATAAACGGTAGGTGCTTTGACCTAGGTTTCGACAGCTACTAGGGGTGTCTTCATCAGAATGAACTGTTGCTAAATCGTAAAACTACATTGCTAAAGAGCAATAGTCAGAATTTGGAGCACACGTGGCTAAGGCTAGAACATTTTGTTCTACTTTTGACTTGAGCATAGCTGCTCTACATTCTGAGTATTGCTTCTCAGAAATGTAATTTTACGATTTAGCAACAGTTCATTATGAAGACACCCCTAGTAGGTGTCGAAACCTAGGTCAACGTACATACCGGTTATGTGCAACCGGTTTGCTGGAAATTTGTGGTAAGGTCTTATGGGACCAAACTGCTGAGGTCATCGGTCCCTAAGCTTATAAACTAATTAATCTAACTTAAACTAGCTTACGCTAAGGACGGCACACACACCCATGCCCGAGGGAGGACTCGAACCTCTATCGGGGGGAGCAGCGCGGGCTGTGACAAGACGCCTCATACCGGTTAGCTGTTTAACGCTATGTTGAGAATGAGAAGTGTTATATAGTGAAGAAAACGCACAAATCCAAAATAAGTGGTTTCCAATTTTTTCGAACGTGAAGGGTAGAGATCCAACCGAAAACGAACTCCAGGAGTTGATGTTGCTTTGCTTCATTATCATACTTTTCTTTTTCACTAAGGAAGTCGGAAAGCTGATTTTTCTCATGTACTGCGACAGCCACTTCGTGGCAACCGTCTGTTAATTCGTCTGTCATGAAAGTCACTCCCTCCCTGTGATGGCCTCAGCGGCCAGTGGCGTCGTGGGAGCAGCGATCTAGTATCGCGAGCTCGCAGCGCCGATTCCTCACGCCTAGCCTGCAGTGGACGCTGCCGGCTTTGAGGTGAAATTGTAACAGAGCCTTTTATGCCGTTAGCCAAGAATGAGTTGCCGCCCTCAGGATTTTAGGGGCAACAATGAACGCAAACACTAATTTCAAATCAAATATCGAAAAAATTGGACCAATGAGAAAAAAAGGGGAAAATAGAAAAAAATTCAAAACATCGAATTGTCTTCTGAAACCTGATTGGTAGGTAGTCAGAGAGCGCACAGGATAAAGTTAAGGTTGTGGATGAGGCCGTAAACAGTTACTGTGAGTTGCACAATCAAACACACAACTTTATTTTTCTAAGAACCACTTATTTACACATTGGCTTAAAAGATCGCAATTAAACAATACGGCTGAAGGCCTAGTTAACGAAAACTTGAGATGCCTTCTGGTCTGAAGGCCCAAAACCACACAGCAAACACAAGAACGGCTGAAGGTCTGGCTTAGAACTCAAAAGCAATAACAAATAGAAGAAATTAAAAAAAAGACATGCAATGAAAACAGTTAACGGCCTACATTACGCGTCTGAAGGTTAACTATAATTAAGGCACATAAATAAACAATTTTTTAAGCAAGAAACTTTCCTTTTAAACTTACAACAGAATGGCCAAAGCCTGATTAACTTATTTCACAGCTGAAGGCCACAAACAAATCTGAAACAATGGGTGATGGCCAAATAAACAAGTCAAGAAATAATTTAGAATAAACCCCTTGCTTCTTATATAAAGAATTTTCCTATAGAGAATACATACGGTTGAAGGCCTTATTAAGGGGTTCATGCAAATCCTCGGCTGAAGGCCACACATAACACATGGAACAACTAAAGGCTTAGGGCCTGGATTACAAACTATTTCAGATAGAACAATTTCTAAGAATAAAAAAATTTTCTAAACCAATCAATGCTCAAAATTTTATATAATTGCGTAGGCTTCCGCGGCCAGAGTCCACGAAACGTTGGCTTTTCTATAGCAGCAGTAGTTTTTACATTATGACGCGGTACCAAACCCAGAAAACTTTTATGTTGACTCAAAATTTTAATTTAACACAGCTGAAGGCCTTTATGTCAAATTTTAAAACAAAGCTGAATTAATACATGGCCAAAGGCCTCGCATAATACTTCAACTGAAATGAAAATCACAATTTAAAACAAACAGAACAAGTGGTGCTCAGAAGTTTTCCAAGGGTCGGCCTGGGAAGGTAGCTCAAACTTAAGGTGAGGTGAGACAGGCAGCCAAGAGTTGAAGTTAGGTAATCCGATAGCAACCCAAACTAGGGGCGACCCAAGGACTTATCAACAATTTAACCAGTTCCCTTCAGTCGGACCACCGGCACAACAATGGAGTATATCAGCTGGGAACGAGGATATGAACAGCACTACGTTTTCAGAAATTGGCGTCTAGAAACAGCCAGGGAAACAATAACCACTCTAAGCAAATGTGAACCAAACAACTTAAAAGGCTGTTGAGCTACACGCCGTGCTGGACAGCAACAACACGACGAGGAAAAGGCACACTGCCTACAAACTACGCTAACGACCAGGGCAGGTAACTGGAGCGTTAATGACCACAGGGCAGAAAATACCGCTGATGCACTTCACTGATAAGTAATAGTCAATTTTATAACTAATCACAATATAGGAAGACGGGTGCAAGATTTCGCTGACTCCAACACATCATACATAGCTGCTAGCCTGAACGGCCAAGGGGGCAACAACGCGCAAATGAACGAAGAGGTGTCACAATAGTTGAGGTTTCATAACAGATTAACTGATCACTCAACTTCAGCGTCCAGGTTCAGTGGGCAATGAACTTGTCACTCTCGCAGCTAGCGCCTCACGATCCGACAGCGCGTGCCCTCCATCAGCGGCCTCGGCCTGGCCTCAAGCCGCAGAGACTTGCTTGCTGCTCCATCCCAACCGACTCACTCATGCAGCACGCAGACAGCATTGATATAGCTGCTCAGTCAAAACCACACAAGCTACACACGGTTGCACGGAAACACTTCCTCAAACAACTCGGACAATACTAAAACCAGTGGATGTGGAACTACAAGGACGAATCACAAATCGACACACACAGAGAACCCAGGAACGGTCAGCAACCAAATACACGACGTCCGATAAGACCACCGCCCGAACGACCAACCAAGGTCGTCCCACTCAAGTGATGTGTGTTGGCAACGGTTGGGCGAGTCATGGCTGTCCGGACCTCATTACTGGTGTGTCCCGACTCCCTTCGGACGCACGCCGACCCAGAGACACTGGCTCGGACCCAACCATGCAGAGTGAACACTTGGCCGTTGGCCACCCGACATCTCCGCACAAGCAAGGAACCGACCCACGTCCCGCACTACGACCAAATGAAGGGGCACGGAAACGGTCATGTGAGTACTCGCTGTCTGGACCTCACTGGTGCTCAATCCCGTCTAAACTCCCGACACACGACGACCCGGAAATACTAGCAATCGATGCAAGGATAGTACGACAGTGCTCTTATCGATAAGCGCTGCTGATGCCACTGATGGGCAGTCAAGCCAGCAACTCAGTGATGCCAGTAAATCGAATAAGAAGCGGGACGGCAATACCGTAAAGACAATGTCAAGGAATAAACGACATGAACACGAACTGCGCACGACTCATCTTGAAAAGCACACAGAACAGTAACTTAATAAGGCTTTAGTTACTTTGACGGAAGTAAGTACCCTGCCTCTACCTACTTTAGAACTAAAGCAACCGCTAGTGAGTACGAAACGGAAACAAACATGACAGTGATTTTCTCTGTCGAGCGCCGGGGCGTAAACGTAAGATGAAACTGAGTGAAACTTTTCATTTGAAATTAGTATAAAATAAGAATAAAGTACCATCATTCAGACCAATAATTCCGATAAATTTCGAATGTTACTCATAGGGAGCAGCACATTAAAAAAAACCTACATTTCGATTTCGTACTAAAATTTCATTGTGAATCTATACTAGAAAGGATAAAGCATGAGAACTGAGGACTTTCCCAGAAAACAGAGAGGTTGGCGCATCATAGGAAGGAGGTTGTCTATTTTGTGCAAAGTCTTTTAAGACTATATTAGATATAGATACGAGCTGCCAATAATACTAATACAAGGGAAGCATATCCACAGATTCTACATAAAACTCCGCACCTCTTCTACACTGCTAGAGGGGAAAAATGATTCTTAGTGGTCCTGTACGGTAGTCGTAGTGCTCTTCCGGGAACGGCGACTTCCTCCACCATGACTATACTGTTAGCTAGCGAGCCGTTCCCTTTATCTGTCGGATAGTCAACCCATTGAATTCACATTTGGGAGGACGACGGTCCAAATCCGCGTCCGGCCATTGAGATTTAGGTTTTCCGTGATTTCCTGAAATCGCTCCAGGCAAATTCCGGATGGTTCTTTTGAAAAGGTCACGGCCGATTCCCTTCCTCATCCTTTCGTAATCCGAGCTTGCGTTTCGCCTCTAATGACCCCGCAATCGACGTGACGTTCAACTCTAATCCTCCTTCCTGCCATCTACGGTCGGACGTCTGGCTAACGTTAATAAGTATACTCACAAACATTCCCCGTGAATTACTCTGTCTGTGAGAGAAAGCCATATCAAAATCCGTAGAGTAATTCCTGAGATTAGCCTTCACGGAGAGGCAGAAAAATGCAGTGAGGGGACTTAAATTTATAATATGTGTACAGGGGGCCCCTTTCGAAGTCAATAACATTTTCTTAACTTCTGTAATATTTTTTGTTACCTGTAATCACAACTTACTTGATGCTCATAATTCAAGTACGTATAAAAAAAAAAAAAAAAAAAAAAAAAACAGTAAAAGGTATGAAATTGCGGGAGCGTGCTGAAAAGTAACTCCTCCGAACTTTTTTTATGTAAAAACTATTAAAGATTTTTAAGCAAAACAAACGCTACGGACATTCTACGTCTGATTCCATGTTAGGGACGGCTGTTCTAGTTACTCCAGGTCTCACCAACTTGGTTTTATTTTCAGGTAGGGTTTCACCCTATCCCACAAATCTAAACTCACGCAACGACCATGATGGCACAACGTACGGAAACTAGTACCCCAGCCGCTTCAATTCGGGGCCAAAATTTTGGTTCAAGTAGGGCAATGAATTCTGGGAGCCCTGCACCATCATGTTTGGATCAGTCGGAGCATCCATCACCCCACAAACTCAGTACGAAGGAGAAACATTTCTTTGGTACACTTAACGTGAACACCCTAGTGAAAATTGGGAAACAGAAGGAACTGCTGAAAGTACTTGATGAATACAAAATCAAACTTCTAGCAGTCCAAGAAACAGATGAAGTGTCAGCTATGGACAGTTACAGGATACTGAAAGGATGACCAGCTATCAAGGTTAAGAAAACAGAAAGAACTAAGAATTCAGTGTTAATCCTTGAAACGGCCTTCTTCATTCATAATTCTGTAAGTAAATCTATAGTAGAGTTCAGACTCCATCTCCTAGACTCCCTGTAGTAATTGTTGCAAGTGGAAACAAATTATACACCATAATCAACGTGCATGCGCCAATCAATGAAGACAATGGAAAGAACTCAGAGAAGATAGAAGAATTTTGGTCACAACTCGAAGAAGAACTGTTCAGAACCCCAGACAAGCATGTCAAGATCCTTATGGGGGACTTCAGCGCCCAGGTAGGAAAGAGAGACAAAATTCCGGAACATTGTGGGCAAATATGTAGCTCACAGAAAGACAAACAGAAATGGTGATAGATTGATTGATGTTTGTGAATCATTTGGAATGAAAATTATGTCCACCCAGTTTAAGAGGGCTGCAAAGCAAATGAAAATATGGCGATCACCCAGTCCCATGTTAGGAGAATTTCAGATTGATCACGTAGCGACCACCAGCCCGAAGGAAAAAATGAACGTCAGAGTGCAGAAAGGTGCCAATTTTGATTCCGACCATTATCTGACAAGGGTCAAAGTGAAACCAATCCCTGGTAATCGAAGAAGGAAAACCCTCAGAATACAGAAGTACATAACTGAAGAACTGAAAACCAGTGAAGAACTAGTTGTGAAGTATCAGCATGAACTTGACACCTTCAACTCCAACGAGCGGAACAAACTGGCTCAGAAGATCCAGGAAGCAGCGAAACAAACAATTTTCGTTGCTAAGAAAAAGAAAAATCCGTGGTGGGATGATGAATGTGAAGATGCCTAACGGAAACGTTCTGAAGCTTGGAACAAGTGGAATTCTACCAAACAGGACTTCGAAGAATTTAAAACCCAAAGGAGGACGACAGCAAAAGTATTTAGGGACACCAAACGTAAGTTTGAAAGAGATCAATTAAAGGAGCTAGAAGAGAATTTCCAGAAGAACAACACTAGAAGCGTCTATCAGACAGTTAAATCAAAACTTAGAGGTTACTCATCACCCAATATCTGTTTCAAAGATGATCGGGGCAAATTGATTATAAATAACAAGCATAACTTTGAACACTTGGCTAGATACTTCAAAGACTTGCTGAACTGTGACCCACCACCGGAAATATTAACCTTCCAGAAACCACAAAACAAACTTCCTGATTCCACCACATCAGATAAAAAGGAAATACGAGAGATCATCAGGGTCCAGAAAAACAACAAAGGGTCTGGGAGAGATTCAACTGTTGCAGAACTTTTGAAGTACGCAGGAGACAGTTTCCTGGAACGACTTGAAAGACTCTTTTAAAACATTTGGCTCACGGGAGGGAACTCAGACGAATGGAGACATGCTGTCATCCACCCATTGCACAATAAAGGAGGCAAACACAATGTCAATAATTACAGAGGAATATCACTTCTACCAGTAGCATACAAGATCCTTCCCATTCCTCTCAACACATAGATCAACAATTAGGTGAATATCAAACCGGCTTTAGGACAGAAAGATCGTGTGCAGAACAGATCTTTACCATCAAAACCTTCATCAAAACAAAGACACTAGCAGCTGATAAGGAAGTGATCATGGCATTTGTGGACCTTAAAAAGGCGTAAGACTCTGTAGATAGAGACACATTAATAGAAGTGTTGAAAGAATTTAAAATAGATGATAAGACAACGAGGCTTATTCAGCAAACACTAACAAACACCTGATCACAAATTAAATTTTTAGGAGAGCTATCAGAGCCCTTCGAGAGCAGAACAGGTTTGAGACAAGGAGACAGCCTCTCTCCGATCTTGTTCAACTGCGTTTCAGAAAAATTTATCAGGGAATCGCGAAAAGAAATGAGTCGGTTCAACTTTCCAAATGGAATCAGGCTAGGCCGCAAACAGTCTGGGCTTACATCTGAATGCCTCGCATTTGCAGATGATATAGTGTTTTTTGCAGAGAAATGGCAAATTGCAACTAAATAAATTGAAGTACTCAAGGAAACAGCAGTGAAAGCAGGATTGCAAATATCTTTTGAGAAGACACAATATATGAACATAAATGCCACTAATCCAGTCTGGGCAATGAGGACCAAGTATGGCGACATCAAAAGAGTTCAGAAGTTCAAGTACCTGGGAGAGACTTTGACTCCAAACAACAATGAAAAGGCAGCAATTGAAGAACGGGCAAGATAAATGGAAATAGCATTCACACTGTGTCAGAACACATACAAATCTAAGTCACTCTTATACCAGGCCAAATTACGACATTACAGCACAGTCGTCAAACCTGAATGTTTATATGCATCTGAGACAATAGCCAGGAAGGGACTTTGAGACTTTGAAAAGAAAGAAAGGAAATTCCTTAGAAAGATTCTTGGGACCAGAAAAATATCAAATGAATTTACGCTCCGCCTAAGATCAAATCAATAACTTTATGAACGATTTGAAAACATCACAACCAAAATGAAGAAAGGAACGCTGTCTTTCTATGGACATATTAAAAGAATGGAATCAGAGAGGCTCGCCAACAAGATTCTTCTCTTCCACGAGAACAGAAAGACACAAGTTCCATGGGTGAAAGAGGTGCACTGGGATCTAGAAAAATGCAGGATCAAGGCAGAATAAATTGTGAACAGGCAGATCTTTAGGAAAAAGTTTGCGGAGGTGAAGGATTTCTTCGAGGAGAAAACGAGGAAGAACAGAGTTTTCTCGGCAGATGAACGTGCACGAGTGAGCCAACGAATGAAGGAGTACTGGCGAAAGAGGAAAGAAGAGAACTTTAGGAAGTGAGGGAAGTTGTGTAAACGTATCCCATAGACGGCTGTAACGAAAATAAATAAAATAATAATTCTACGTCTTTCTTCCTCATGTCTAAATATTTATTTCTCAACATAGTTACCCTGGCGACAAACATATTTCTCCCAACGAGAGATCAGTTTGTAGATAACGTCACTGTAGAAGGTCTGACTTTGTTGACGGAGTCACTATCTCATGTGTGCTTGCAACGCTTCATCACTGAACAGTTAATTCCTCCAAATGAAACCAAGGCTTCGGTTTGTTGCAGATGCTGCTGAATGAGAGGGTGCTCCATGCGTGGACGAACTCTTCGATTTCGAAACTCGATTATATTACGCTGTTCTCAAGCACCGACATCGTTACGTTACACAGCGCCATGTTACGTGCTACAATTGGGAGCCTGCTAGCGGTAGAGCGCTGAAAATTTGCAGACATGAAGAATAAATATTGTAAACTTCCCGTATAAATAAAATAAATAAATAAAATAATGATTATGTTACCTTCCCGGACAGAAAATAAAAATAATTAAATTTGGATAATTAAATTCTGACGTATGAAAACTGATACATCTTAACTCATGAAAGACTGATAAATTTTGACGTAAGCAGCGCTACGCCATGGCCCTGTGGAATCAATCTGAATCTGTCCGTGAGAAATAAACTAAAAAATTCTTACCTCGTGATGGTGTCGCCGGATAATGCTCTCTATATATCTGCACGTAAATGGCACAGCTTTGTGCAATGCTGGCCTATCTACTACTACTGGATAACATTCGTCCGAGATCTGAATTACGAGAAAAACTGACTTTACTTAGTGACACAGCTGCACAGCTGGTCGTCTGATTACTAAAGAACACATGAGTATGCCTGACAAAAATTCTGGAATATTTTAATTTAGATAAATGACTGGATCGGGACTGGCAACAACTTAAGGGGAAATTATACTTTTATAGTTGACTGGTAAAAACAATTATATTCTGAAATTTTTTTACGTTATTGATAAAGATCTACATTACAAGGGAAAATTGAATATATTACAAATCTGGGTCAATTGGTGCTGACGAATCACAAAAGAAAAGTTTGAAACAAATTCATATTAACATCTCAGACAAGTGACTTAACTATGCGCATGCCAATAAAAATAATAAAATTTACCTTACAATACATGGTTGACTTAATTACACTGTTGATTTTTCATTATATTAACAATTATTCATTTGTTCATCATTATCTCGTTCCATCGTATCATTTAACTCCGCGGCTGATCACAATTATTATTCAGTTCCATATAATAAAGTTTTACAATTTGTTTTGCACTGTGACTTTAAGAACTACTAACTATAAACTGCACTGTACCAGCGACAGACTACAACTACACTGTAGCAGCGAGAGACTGCAACTGCTGCAGAGACTGCTCGGACCTCAGACACTATTGCAGCTCTCTTTTGACAGGAGCAAAGATATTTTATGTCTCAGGGAGCGTGTGTGAATTGTCGTTCTAGCAAGTGAGCAATACATCGAGATTACATTTGCTCCAGTAAGGTGGTGAACCCCTTACAACATGTAGAATTTTAATAAAATTTGTTTTATTTAAAGAGCTGCAGGAGTTTTCACACGAAAAATTCGAGAGCATTACTTGTCAGCACGCCCTCGTAAATGTATAAGAAAGGACCAAGATATGTTTAAAAACAATTTAAAATATGAGATTTTTATCTGCAGAGGAGTGTGTGCTGATATGAAACTTCCTGGCAGATTAAAACTGTGTGCTGGACCGAGACTCGAATTCGGGGACTTATGCGTTTCGTTGGCAAGTGCTCTACCATCTGAGCTACCCAAGCAGGACTCACGCCCCGCCCTTACAGCTTTAGTTCTACCAGTACCTCCTCTCCTACCTTCCACACTTCACAGAAGGTCTCCCGCGAACTTTGCAGCACTAGCACTCCTGGAAGGAAGGACGGGGGTGTGAGTCGTGCTTGGGTAGCCCAGATGGTAGTGCACTTAGCCGCGAAAGGTACAAATACCGAGTTCTAGTCTCGGTCCGGCAAATAGTTTTAATCTGCCAGGAAGTTTCATATCGGCACACACTCTGCTGCAGAGTGAAAATCTCATTCTGGAAACATCGCCTAGGCCGTGGCTAAGTCATCTCTCCATAATATCCTTTCTTCCAGGAGTGCTAGTTCTGTAAGGTTCGCAGGAGAGCTTCTGTGAAGTTTGGAATGTAGGAGACGAGGTACTGGCAGAACTAAAGCTGTGAGGACAGGACGTGAGTCTTGCTTGGGTAGCTCAGATGGTAGGGCACTTGCCCGCGAAAGGCAAAAGCCTCAATTCGAGTCTTGGTCCAGCACACAGTTTTAATCTTCCAGGAAGTTTAATAAAAAAAAAAGGGAAACAGTTTATTCAGTCTCTGTTTAACAGTTGCAATGCAAGTCCTCAAAAATACTGTGAATTTCAAGTTTGTTAGATTTTGACCACACAGCAAAGGTATTTATTCAGGTATGCGCTGTGCGTCAAATAGGCCAAACAGTTGCGTTGAGTACAAACAACGAAATATGCCTCGTAATGATGGCACGACCATCGTAAAACATAGTGCAATATAAAATAAAAACGAGACTGAAGCAGTAAATCGCTCACTTTGTTCGCGTATTATCTAGTTAATCGCTATCCTCCACAAACTCTCCGCTATGGACGAAGAATTTTTAAAACAAAAACTGTATATTTTAAGAAAGGTTTCTGGTTTGGTCTGCTATTTCAAAAACTGCCAGTATCCAATCACGTTCCACAATAACTGTCCAAACCTATTTTACTCATAAATCTGCTTTGTAAGGAAGTATATGGTTTTACCGTTTCCGAATTTAAGTTTTCTAAAAATTAGATTATCATACTTTCGTTTTCCCTCTGCGACTGTTCTGTAATGCTGCTTCTAGCGTAAATTATATAATACGGACTGACTGTCAAGCCACATAAATAGCATGTAGGTTATGACGGATATGCTTCTAGTAGCGACAGAACGCCACTGAGGGAAACGTTGTTCCGTAAACATTATAATCACTCTTCCCGTTTAGTAAGTTGTTAATACTTGTTGTAGGGATTATAAAACTCAGAAGAGAGAAAAGTGTGGCTACAATGATAGGGTGAATGGCGAAAATGGGCGAAGCCCGTGTTCTAGACCTGTCTTCAACACGATGTGCTTGACAGTGGAAAGATAATTAATCAGTTTTGCGCGTCAGAATTTACTGTGCACTAACATTACGCTTATAAAACAGCAGTGGACTTCGTTCTCGCGTAGTTAAGCGAAGATAGGTTCGTTCTCTAGAATGTGCTGTGACTACTTAAGGCTGCGTCAGTGGCGCCTGATCCATTGCGTCATCCTATTAAGACGACCAGCAACGAATGTTTGGAGCAAAACATCAAAAATTGTTAAATGAGGACAAGGAGTAGGTTAAATAATACAAATTAATGACGTACGTATTCGTTTTATTCCAATTTAGCTTATATAAATGAATATCGTTAGACACAACCATCTATTATATCCGTTCTCTGAGACGACTACGACAGAAGATGAGAGAATACGAGACAGTACTGATACACTAGCATTTTTCATAAAACAAAATCATGCCGTAAATAAGTCACTGAACATACCTGACTTCAGAGAGCTTTGATATTAACTGTGCGATTACACAGCCCCCTTAAATGGCCTTGCCACAATTCTTCGTAATGAATTTGACAAGTCGCTGTGTAAAGTCTGTTCCTTCCGTCTTTCGATTGGACTCAAATGTAGCACTCAGTATATTTTATGACATACGCAAACTAACAGATATACACAAGGTGTACAACTTTGCTTCCGCCGTTTTTCCCCATCAGTTGAGACTTTAATGAAACAAACTGGTTACACATGTATCATTCAAAGTATTTTCCATCGCTGGCCTCTACTTTCTCCCATCTTTCGGGCAGTGTACCAATCCAGCGTCGAAAAAATTGTTCGTCTTTTGAAGTGATCCACGAGTCGATCCAATTTGTGACTTCTTCATGAGATCGCAAGTGTTGGTCAGCCAGGCCACGAGCCGTTGATCTAAACAGGTGATAGGTGTCTGGAGAAAACGGCGGGTGGGGTAGGACCTCCCATTTTAAAGTTTCCAAGTACATTTTGACCTCTTTTGCAAAGGGGGGGGGGGGGGTCGAGCGTTGTCGTGCTGCAATATCACTTTATCGTGCCTCTCGCTGTATTGCGGCCGTTTGTCTTTTAATGCTCTGCTCAAAAGCATTAATTGCGTTAGATAACCAGCACCTGTGATTGCTTCTCTCGGTTTTAACACCTCATAGTACACGACGCCGAGCTGGTCCCACCAAATGCAGAGCATAATCTTGGAGCCGTGAATATTCGATTTGGCCGTCGACGAGGAATCATGGCCGGGATATCCCCATGATTTTTTGCGGTTAGGGTTACCGTAATGAACCCATTTTTCGTCGCCGGTCACAATGTGATGCAGAAATCCCTTCCGTTTTAACCCCTGAAGCAAGTGTTCACAAACACACAAACGCCGTTCAACGTCTCTTGGTTTCAGCTCACAAGGGACCCAAGTTCCTTCTTTCTGAATCATGCCCATAGCCTTGAGATTTTTGAAATGGCTTGCTGTGTCACTCCCACTAATCGTGCCAATTCATCTTGAGTTTGACGCGAGTCTTCACTCAGTAATGTCTCCAATTCTGCATCTTCGAAAACATTCTCTCTTCCACCACTATGCCGGTCTACGACGTTAAAATCACCGTTCTTGAAGCGTTGAAACCACTGACGACACATTCTTTCACTAATAGCGTCCTTACCATACCGTACTTGAGAGCTTTCGATGAAACCCAGGCGCTGTTTTCTTCACATTGGAACAAAACAGTAACACCTCCCGCAAATGACGAGAATTAGCCTCGTAAACTGACATTTTCAGTCAAGAACAACTTTATGATGCAGACACAAATCGACTAATGTTTGAATGAGGTTATATTGACCGAGGTCCAAGTTAACTGCCTGACGTCTCTGATCTGTTTCTTTCGACCTCTTCTTACCGTTGTCACCACCTATCGGCAAACGGCGGAAGCAAAGTTGTACACCTTGTAATTTCATTTACATAGACAGAAATTGTTCATATAGATAAGAAAATGTTGTCTTTCTTTTGAATGTGTAGTTCTTCATGTCTTATTACGTTTTAGTATTTAAGTATATCAAATTAATTTACATAGTCTGTTTTGCCACTGATCGATGAAAAAGTAGAGCCAATACCCAGGAATGTCAGATTACAGGAGCAGACAGAGGTTGGCGGAGTGTTCCACGGGGCATTGGGATCCAGGAGGTGATTGTCTTGTCCGTACTGTTCCTGGATGTCACGACTCGAACACGACGCCGCTTAGATAGTCGTTAAATGTTCCACATAGGACAGGATCATGAAACAATTGAACGACAGAATCAGTGATGCTTTTGCACAACGAAAGACGGTTGTGATGAAATAAGGCTTTTAAAATAACAAAAAGTAAAAGATTTCTATTTCTAAAACAACACGAAGATTTGTGTACATGCATTTATATATACATTTTCATAACTCCTAAGCCATTTTAAGAGATTCTATAATATCTCTATAATATCCTAGGCGATCCGCTCAGTTTTATTCAGGAACGATAATTTATTTTTAATCACACAGCACAAACTATAACATGTTACGAAAATCTGAATTAGGTGCAGTTCGTGCCTGTCTTAAGTTTGCACTTGCTATTCATTTTACTTACATAACTTGAATTTTCATAACTTCGCCGCGTAGGCAACAGTCTGTCTCGACAGTCAAGTCTGTACTGCACAGCTGGGACTTTCGTTGCGTTCTCCCGGCGCAAAAGCAGTTCGTCAGTACGGGCGTAAAATGGATGACGTTCCCGCGTGATGTTGTTCATGCCTTGCAGGACCTTCAGAGGACAGCCGTCTCCCACACATTAAACCATAGCCAGCCAGATGCTGGCAGGATCAGGTCCAGGCAAAGAAAGTGTTCACCTTCTTCTTATAAGTCGGTGTCGGCGAAATGTTCACCTTACCCACAGTAACGCCTGGCAAACCGAATATTTCACTTACACTTTGTGCCTTTCGTAAGCTCTCCACCACTGTCACAAGCACTTAATGATTCCTTTTTTAACACGTCATATCTTCACAGTAATTTAAGTGAAAATTTTTTAATTCAGAACTTTGACATTTACATTACATAGTTTAAGTTCATAATTCGTCCCTGCGGATATCGCTGTTAGTCATGAAATCCAACATGTTTTCGTCGTATGTAAGTAAAAAAGTAAGTATTTAATATCTACTTCTCAGTCCTCTCCTTGTCCTGTCCAAGAATATTTCCACTAGACTTTCAAACTAATGAACAGATGTTCAGGTGGTATTAAGCCGATTTTGCTTTGAAATTTCCTAGTACGGGTTCATCACTATTTATGAGAGCAGGGATTATCTATACAATGAAGTTGAAAATCTGCACACACCTGTAGGCGGGAGAATACACGTAAAGCACACCGAAAATAGAGAATAGCTAAAACTGAGAAGCATTCCATCTTAGTATACCTCCAACTCCATAGTGAAATATTCGTCCATCCCCCATTATCTACAACTACTTTCCTACTTAAAGCCAATGAATCAGTGCCTAATCTAGGATCGAGGATTTCATTTTTCAAAATTAGATTGGTAGAACAAAGCATATCTACACCTGAAGATCCTGAGTCCATGAGAAATACACTCCTGGAAATGGAAAAAAGAACTCATTGACACCGGTGTGTCAGACCCACCATACTTGCTCCGGACACTGCGAGAGGGCTGTACAAGCAATGATCACACGCACGGCACAGCGGACACACCAGGAAACGCGGTGTTGGCCGTCGAATGGCGCTAGCTGCGCAGCATTTGTGCACCGCCGCCGTCAGTGTCAGCCAGTTTGCCGTGGCATACGGAGCTCCATCGCAGTCTTTAACACTGCATGGACGTGAACCGTATGTGCAGTTGACGGACTTTGAGCGAGGGCGTATAGTGGGCATGCGGGAGGCCGGGTGGACATGCGGGAGGCCGGGTGGACGTACCGCCGAATTGCTCAACACGTGGGGCGTGAGGTCTCCACAGTACATCGATGTTGTCGCCAGTGGTCGGCGGAAGGTGCACGTGCCCGTCGACCTGGGACCGGACCGCAGCGACGCACGGATGCACGCCAAGACCGTAGGATCCTACGCAGTGCCGTAGGGGACCGCGCCGCCACTTCCCAGCAAATTAGGGACACTGTTCCTCCTGGGGTATCGGCGAGGACCATTCGCAACCGTCTCCATGAAGCTGGGCTACGGTCCCGCACACCGTTAGGCCGTCTTCCGCTCACGCCCCAACATCGTGCAGCCCGCCTCCAATGGTGTCGCGACAGGCGTGAATGGAGGGACGAATGGAGACGTGTCGTCTTCAGCGATGAGAGTCGCTTCTGCCTTGGTGCCAATGATGGTCGTATGCGTGTTTGGCGCCGTGCAGGTGAGCGCCACAATCAGGACTGCATACGACCGAGGCACACAGGGTCAACACCCGGCATCATGGTGTGGGGAGCGATCTCCTACACTGGCCGTACACCACTGGTGATCGTCGAGGGGACACTGAATAGTGCACGGTACATCCAAACCGTCATCGAACCCATCGTTCTACCATTCCTAGACCGGTAAGGGAACTTGCTGTTCCAACAGGAACTGCACGTCCGCATGTATCCCGTGCCACCCAACGTGCTCTAGAAGGTGTAAGTCAACTACCCTGGCCAGCAAGATCTCCGGATCTGTCCCCCATTGAGCATGTTTGGGACTGGATGAAGCGTCGTCTCACGCGGTCTGCACGTCCAACACGAACGCTGGTCCAACTGAGGCGCCAGGTGGAAATGGCATGGCAAGCTGTTCCACAGGACTACATCCAGCATCTCTACGATCGTCTCCATGGGAGAATAGCAGCCTGCATTGCTGCGAAAGGTGGATATACACTGTACTAGTGCCGACATTGTGCATGCTCTGTTGCCTGTGTCTATGTGCCTGTGGTTCTGTCAGTGTGATCATGTGATGTATCTGACCCCAGGAATGTGTCAATAAAGTTTCCCCTTCCTGGGACAATGAATTCACGGTGTTCTTATTTCAATTTCCAGGAGTGTATGTACATTTCACTGTTAGTGCTCTTCTCGAGCTCATATAAGTTTCAGTCATTTCAAGGTCGTGGTTAAGCCTACCATTGCATAACAGACCTTGGAGGACTACTTTTAAAACTTTGTAACATTAACTAAATTTTCTGTCGGTGGTTGGAAGAGTATTACAACAATATTAGAAAGGAAGACACTTGCTGATGTTCTGGTAAATTATATTTATTTGGTACATGACTGTTAACTGCACTTCGTTAACGCACTTTATAACATTAACAGAATTTTTCGTCGGTGCTTGGCAGAACACGATAATAATACTACAAAGGAAAACACTTTCCAACGTTCAGGAAAATTAAACTTTGCCTGAAGAGAACATGAGCCCTTTCATAAATACACTTTCTCGCTTGACACATCAATGCTTTTCAATTGGCTCTGAGCACTATGGTACTTAACATCTGTGGTCATCAGTCCCCTAGAACTTAGAACTACTTAAACCTAACTAACCTAAGGACATCACATACATCCATGCCCGAGGCAGGATTCGAACCTGCGACCGAAGCGGTCACGCGGTTCCAAACTGAAGCGCCTATAACCGAGCGGCTACACCGGCCGGCAATGCTTTTCATCTCAGTTTTCTGTTAATTCCACATTTAAGCAGACTGTGCTTGCAGTAGGAAGAATCTTAAAGTAATTTCTTTAATAATATGATAGTTCATGTAATGTTAGCAAGACCTCTGGTCCCACAGTAATTTGTTCAGAAAATAAAATCAGTATTCGTTGCAGTCAACAAAAGCCGTACATACGTATTGCAGCAGAATTACTTAAAGCAATGATGTATTCCGTCGTACTATTATTGCACATACACTCCTGGAAATTGAAATAAGAACACCGTGAATTCATTGTCCCAGGAAGGGGAAACTTTATTGACACATTCCTGGGGTCAGATACATCACATGATCACACTGACAGAACCACAGGCACATAGACACAGGCAACAGAGCATGCACAATGTCGGCACTAGTACAGTGTATATCCACCTTTCGCAGCAATGCAGACTGCTACTCTCCCATGGAGACGATCGTAGAGATGCTGGATGTAGTCCTGTGGAACGGCTTGCCATGCCATTTCCACCTGGCGCCTCAGTTGGACCAGCGTTCGTGCTGGACGTGCAGACCGCGTGAGACGACGCTTCATCCAGTCCTAAACATGCTCAATGGGGGACAGATCCGGAGATCTTGTTGGCCAGGGTAGTTGACTTACACCTTCTAGAGCACGTTGGGTGGCACGGGATACATGCGGACGTGCATTGTCCTGTTGGAACAGCAAGTTCCCTTGCCGGTCTAGGAATGGTAGAACGATGGGTTCGATGACGGTTTGGATGTACCGTGCACTATTCAGTGTCCCCTCGACGATCACCAGTGGTGTACGGCCAGTGTAGGAGATCGCTCCCCACACCATGATGCCGGGTGTTGGCCCTGTGTGCTTCGGTCGTATGCAGTCCTGATTGTGGCGCTCACCTGCACGGCGCCAAACAGGCATACGACCATCATTGGCACCAAGGCAGAAGCGACTCTCATCGCTGAAGACGACACGTCTCCATTCGTCCCTCCATTCACGCCTGTCGCGACACCACTGGAGGCGGGCTGCACGATGTTGGGGCGTGAGCGGAAGACGGCCTAACGGTGTGCGGGACCGTAGCCCAGCTTCATGGAGACGGTTGCGAACGGTCCTCGCCGATACCCCAGGAGCAACAGTGTCCCTAATTTGCTGGGAAGTGGCGGTGCGGTCCCCTACGGCACTGCGTAGGATCCTACGGTCTTGGCGTACATCCGTGCGTCGCTGCGGTCCGGTCCCAGGTCGACGGGCACGTGCACCTTCCGCCGACCACTGGCGACAACATCGATGTACTGTGGAGACCTCACGCCCCACGTGTTGAGCAATTCGGCGGTACGTCCACCCGGCCTCCCGCATGCCCACTATACGCCCTCGCTCAAAGTCCGTCAACTGCACATACGGTTCACGTCCACGCTGTCGCGGCATGCTACCAGTGTTAAAGACTGCGATGGAGCTCCGTATGCCACGGCAAACTGGCTGACACTGACGGCGGCGGTGCACAAATGCTGCGCAGCTAGCGCCATTCGACGGCCAACACCGCGGTTCCTGGTGTGTCCGCTGTGCCGTGCGTGTGATCATTGCTTGTACAGCCCTCTCGCAGTGTCCGGAGCAAGTATGGTGGGTCTGACACACCGGTGTCAATGTGTTCTTTTTTTCATTTCCAGGAGTGTATTTCATTAATCAAAAATTAACAGTTTAAAAGCGTAGATTTCGTTCTTTGTTTACTTCACTTTTCACGCACGTCATCTGTAAAAGAGTTATGCATCTATTGCTTTCTCAAACAGGAGAACGAAATCATTACCGTTACACATGTATATATGTTTTCAGATCCTAGTGACAATAAAGTCCTTTAATTTTGCCGGGTTCAGGAAAGGCCAGAAGATAACTACCTCGGTGTGGTCTGTTGACTATTCGATAGGGGCTTATATAGGGTAACTGCCATTTACTCCTTTTCTTGCTTAAAGGAGATGATTTCGGATGAGATTTAAATAGTACTGTTTCTCCAGCTAAATATTTCTAAGCTTGACCTAACCTTTTGCCACATGTGTATTTTTCTAATTCTGGCATGATCAAGTGTGTTCATTATCGTTTCTTATAGAGCGAGCCCTTTACCATGCGCTGATTTCCTTGTGGTTATTAAGCAACTCTGCATGTGTGTATGGTGTTATATGGACTGGTAAATTATTTCCAATATTTTCACACAAACGGTTCAATAAACTCTGTCGATGAAAATGCGTTCAGCTGGGTTATTTTGATAAAGGAACAGGGTATCAAAATGTGGTTAATATTACTGTCTTGCAGAGTATCTTTCCATTTCGTGCACGTAATATTCGATGCACTGTCCCTGAGGAGTGTGACAGGGTTGCCAACTATTGGTACGTAATGTTTCAGGATCCTCCTAATGGTAGCAATTGTTGCCGTCGATCTTGTAGCATACAGCTTGACATATTTTAAAGAAAGGTCGTACAGAGCTACTAAAAACGTAACACCATCTCGTCCAAAGGGCACTGAACCACTGATATCAAGAGACACAATTTGCAGTGGCTGTGTTGGTAAGACAGAGTGTAATTCCGTGTCGCGGCACTTATTAGTACGCTTTGCTTTTTGTCACAATAAACAAGTTTTCAACAGCTGTTCAATATACCTTGCCAAATTCGGAAAGTAGCAACAAAAATTCAGTTTCGTTAAACATTTTGTGGCACCATAACGACTCGAAACAAGCACCTGGAATGCACACTCAGCAGTTGCCAGCAAAATCTTTCTCATGTTGATTTTGTAGAAGGAAAGTACTTTATGCCACTTCTGACCTGCGTCTTGCAGTATAGTCATGTTTTTACACATATTAAGGTAGCATTCCCCCCCCATGAACCATGGACCTTGCCGTTGGTGGGGAGGCTTGCGTGCCTCAGCGATACAGATAGCCGTACCGTAGGTGCAACCACAACGGAGGGGTATCTGTTGAGAGGCCAGACAAACGTGTGGTTCCTGAAGAGGGGCAGCAGCCTTTTCAGTAGTTGCAAGGGCAACAGTCTGGATGATTGACTGATCTGGCCTTGTAACAATAACCAAAACTGCCTTGCTGTGCTGGTACTGCGAACGGCTGAAAGCAAGGGGAAACTACAGCCGTAATTTTTCCCGAGGGCATGCAGCTTTACTGTATGATTACATGATGATGGCGTCCTCTTGGGTAAAATATTCCGGAGGTAAAATAGTCCCCCATTCGGATCTCCGGGCGGGGACTACTCAAGAGGATGTCGTTATCAGGAGAAAGAAAACTGGCGTTCTACGGATCGGAGCGTGGAATGTCAGATCCCTTAATCGGGCAGGTAGGTTAGAAAATTTAAAAAGGGAAATGGATAGGTTGAAGTTAGATATAGTGGGAATTAGTGAAGTTCGGTGGCAGGAGGAACAAGACTTCTGGTCAGGTGACTACAGGGTTATAAACGAAAAATCAAATAGGGGTAATGCAGGAGTAGGTTTAATAATGAATAGGAAAATAGGAATGCGGGTAAGCTACTACAAACAGCATAGTGAACGCATTATTGTGGCCAAGATAGATACGAAGCCCACACCTACTACAGTAGTACAAGTTTGTATGCCAACTAGCTCTGCAGATGACGAAGAAATTGAAGAAATGTATGATGAAATAAAAGAAATTATTCAGATTGTGAAGGGAGACGAAAATTTAATAGTCATGGGTGACTGGAATTCGAGTGTAGGAAAAGTGAGAGAAGGAAACATAGTAGGTGAACATGGATTGGGGGACAGAAATGAAAGAGGAAGCCGCCTGGTAGAATTTTGCACAGAGCACAACATAATCATAACTAACACTTGGTTTAAGAATCATGAAAGAAGGTTGTATACATGGAAGAACCCTGGAGATACTAAAAGGTATCAGATAGATTATATAATGGTAAGACAGAGATTTAGGAACCAGGTTTTAAATTGTAAGACATTTCCAGGGGCAGATGTGGACTCTGACCACAATCTATTGGTTATGACCTGTAGATTTAAACTGAAGAAACTGCAAAAAGGTGGGAATTTAAGGTGATGGGACATGGATAAACTAAAAGAACCAGAGGTTGTACAGAGATTCAGGGAGAGCATAAGGGAGCAATTGACAGGAATGGGGGAAATAAATACAGTAGAAGAAGAATGGGTAGCTTTGAGGGATGAAGTAGTGAAGGCAGCAGAGGATCAAGTAGGTAAAAAGACGAGGGCTAGTAGAAATCCTTGGGTAACAGAAGAAATATTGAATTTAATTGATGAAAGGAGAAAATATAAAAATGCAGTAAGTGAAACAGGCAAAAAGGAATACAAACGTCTCAAAAATGAGATCGACAGGAAGTGCAAAATGGCTTAGCGGGGATGGCTAGAGGACAAATGTAAGGATGTAGAGGCCTATCTCACTAGGGGTAAGATAGATACCGCCTACAGGAAAATTAAAGAGACCTTTGGAGATAAGAGAACGTTTTGTATGAATATCAAGAGCTCAGATGGAAACCCAGTTCTAAGCAAAGAAGGGAAAGCAGAAAGGTGGAAGGAGTATATAGAGGGTCTATACAAGGGCGATGTACTTGAGGACAATATTATGGAAATGGAAGAGGATGTAGACGAAGATGAAATGGGAGATATGATACTGCGTGAAGAGTTTGACAGAGCACTGAAAGACCTGAGTCGAAACAAGGCCCCCGGAGTAGACAATATTCCATTGGAACTACTGACGGCCGTGGGAGAGCCAGTCCTGACAAAACTCTACCATCTGGTGAGCAAGATGTATGAAACAAGCGAAATACCCTCAGACTTCAAGAAGAATATAATAATTCCAATCCCAAAGAAAGCAGGTGTTGACAGATGTGAGAATTACCGAACTATCAGCTTAATAAGTCACAGCTGCAAAATACTAACACGAATTCTTTACAGACGAATGGAAAAACTAATAGAAGGCAACCTCGGGGAAGATCAGTTTGGATTCCGTAGAAACACTGGAACACGTGAGGCAATACTGACCTTACGACTTATCTTAGAAGAAAGATTAAGGAAAGGCAAACCTACGTTTCTAGCATTTATAGACTTAGAGAAAGCTTTTGACAATGTTGACTGGAATACTCTCTTTCAAATTCTAAAGGTGGCAGGCGTAAAATACAGGGAGCGAAAGGCTATTTACAATTTGTACAGAAAACAGATGGCAGTTATAAGAGTCGAGGGACATGAAAGGGAAGCAGTGGTTGGGAAGGGAGTAAGACAGGGTTGTAGCCTCTCCCCGATGTTGTTCAATCTGTATATTGAGCAAGCAGTAAAGGAAACAAAAGAAAAATTCGGAGTAGGTATTAAAATTCATGGAGAAGAAATAAAAACTTTGAGGTTCGCCGATGACATTGTAATTCTGTCAGAGGCAGCAAAGGACTTGGAAGAGCAGTTGAATGGAATTGACAGTGTCTTGAAAGGAGGATATAAGATGAACATCAACAAAAGCAAAACAAGGATAATGGAATGTAGTCTAATTAAGTCGGGTGATGCTGAGGGAATTAGATTAGGAAATGAGGCACTTAAAGTAGTAAAGGAGTTTTGCTATTTGGGGAGCAAAATAACTGATGATGGTCGAAGTAGAGAGGATATAAAATGTAGGCTGGCAATGGCAAGGAAAGCGTTTCTGAAGAAGAGAAATTTGTTAACATCCAGTATAGATTTAAGTGTCAGGAAGTCATTTATGAAAGTATTCGTATGGAGTGTAGCCATGTATGGAAGTGAAACATGGACGATAAATAGTTTGGACAAGAAGAGAATAGAAGCTTTCGAAATGTGGTGCTACAGAAGAATGCTGAAGATTAGATGGGTAGATCACATAACTAATGAGGAAGTATTGAATAGGATTGGGGAGAAGAGAAGTTTGTGGTACAACTTGACCAGAAGAAGGGATTGGTTGGTAGGACATGTTCTGAGGCATCAAGGGATCACCAATTTAGTATTGGAGGGCAGCGTGGAGGGTAAAAATCGTAGAGGAAGACCAAGAGATGAAGGATGTAGGTTGCAGTAGGTACTGGGAGATGAAAAAGCTTGCACAGGATAGAGTAGCATGGAGAGCTGCATCAAACCAGTCTCAGGACTGAAGACCACAACAACAACAACAAGGTAGCATTGTTTGTAATGGATGTCATTCATTAACAGTTGCTGTAATCAGTTATTTGCCGTGTTAAATCTGAAAGATCAGTCAGTCCTTCACGTAGACGCCACAAAGCGTCAACTACAACAGCGTTCTTACCCTTTACGTGAATTACCTCGAAACTCTATTCCTGTAGAAAAACTGTCCACCTCGCAATCATAGGCTGTAACAGCTTACTGGCTAATAAGAAACTCAGAGTATGGAGGTCACAAAATACCTTTATGTGCTTTCCATAAATCTAATAATTTAACTTCTTAAACGCCCATATTACGGCCAGAGCTTCTAACTTAGTAGCCGAATATCTACGTGCACACTCAGGAAGGGTTCTCCTTGCAAAAATAATCATTTTAACTTCAATCTTTGCGTCCCTTTCAGGCATTTGAAATAGAAATACACCGATTCCCGAAAAGGACGCGTCCGTGGCAACGCAAAAATCTAAATTCATGTCAGGATAAGATTTCATAATGTACTAAAGCATTCTTTAATGTGTCGAAATCTGCATGACGGTTTCCTGACCAGTGCCGTATGACATTCTCTCGTAATAGTCTCAGAAGTGCTTGAATATTAAGTAACTGTCTAGAAAGAAAACGATGGAAAAAGAAAATAAAGGCAAAGAAAAGTTTTCATCTCTCCTTTTGTGTTAGGAGTTGGAAATTGTTTTACTGCACTTATTTATCAGTATCATGTGTTAAATCCTGCAGGAGATACGACATAACACAAAAAATATATTTACTTTCGACTAAACTTTGATTTCTGAATATTAATTGTGACTACAACCTGTGAAAATTTACGTAATGTTCGGTCCAACAATTCAAGGTGTTCTTCCAATGTCGCAGTTCCAATCAAGTCATCAACATATTGTGTTATTTTGTCTAGGAGATCTGGTCCGAGAAATGTATCTAGTATCTGTATCGGTAAAACACAAAACTGATAACTTCTACCAGCATACACAAACGCTGTGTATTTCCCAGAGGCATTTGACAGTAAAACCTGCCAACAGCAACAGCGGAGATCTAGGCTAGTCAGATAGATGCATGAAACTTTTGTAATTGCTCTTCTAGATTTTCTGGTTGCATGCGGACTGTTATTATTATTTTATTAATAGCACACACATCTAGAATGAGACGTACTTGGCCATTAGGTTTTTTTACTGCTATTAATGGACTACAGTAAGCATTCGTCTTATGTCTCGATCAACAGCCTCACCTTCCGTCCACGGAATGGAGTAGGGCTTATGGCAAAAAGTGTCATGTGGCATCACTTCCATGTGATACACATAGGTACTTGTTATGCCAGGTTTAGCCTCAAAAACACGTTCTTGTTGTTGTTGTGGTCCTCAGTACACAGACAGGTTTCATCCAGCTCTCCAAGCTACTCTATCCTGTGCTGCTTCATCTCCCAGTACCTACTGCAACCTACATCCTTCTGTATCTGCTTAGTGTATCCTTCTCTTGGTCTCCCTCTACGATTTTACCCTCCACTCTGCACTCCAATACTAAATTGGTGATCCCTTGATGTCTCAGAACATGTCCTACCAAGTCAAGTTGTGCCACAAATTTATCTTCTTCCCAGTTCTATTCAGTACGTCCTCATTAGTTATATGATCTATCGACCTAATCTTCAGCATTCTTCTGTAGCATCACATTTCGAAAGTTTCTATTCACTTCTTGTCTAAACTGCTTATCGTCCATATTTCCACTTCCATACATGGCTACACTCCATACAAATACTTTCATAAACGACTTCCTGTCACTTAAATGTATACTCGTTGTTAACATATTTCTCTTCGTCACAAACGCTTTCCTTGCCATTGCCAGTCTACATTTTATATCTTCCCTACTTCGACCATCATCAGTTGTTTTGCTCCCCAAATAGCAAAACTCATCTACTACTTTAAGAGTCCAATTTCCTAATCTAATTCCTGCAGCATCACCCGATTTAATTCGACTACATTCCATTATCCTCGTTTTGCTTTTGTTGATGTTCATCTTATATCCTCCTTTCAAGACACTGTCCATTCCGAACAACTGATCCTCCAGGTCCTTTCCTGTCTTTGACAGAATTACAATGTCATCAGCAAACCTCAGAGTTTTTATTTCTTCTCCATTGATTTTAATTCCTACTCCGAATTTTTCTTTGTTTTCTTTACTGCTTGCTCAATATAGAGATTGAATAACATTGGGGATAGGCTGAAACCCTGTCTCACTCCCTTCGCAACCACTGCTTCCCTTTCACGCCTCTTGACTTGTATAAGTGCCATCTGGTTTCTGTACCAATTGCAAAAAGCGCTTCGCTCCCAGTATTTGACCCCTACCATCTTCAGAATTTGAAACAGAGTATTCCAGTCAACATTGTCAAAAGGTTTCTCGAAGTCTACAAATGCACAGAAGCGTTGGTTTGCCTTTCCTTAATCTATCTTCTAAGATAAGTGTAGGGTCAGTATAGCCTCTCGTGTTCCAACATTTCTACTGAATCCAAACTGATCTTCCTCGAGGTCTGCTTCCACCAGTTTTTCCATTCGTCTTTAAAGAATTCGCGTTATTATTTTGCAGCCGTGACTTATTAAACTAATAGTTCGGTAATTTTCACACCTGTCAACACCTGCTTTCTTTGGGATTGAAATTACTGTATTCTTCTTGTAGTCTGAGCGTATTTCGCCTGTCTCATACGTCTTGCTCAGCAGATGGTAGAGATTTGTGATGGCTGGCTCTCCAGGGCTATCAGTAGTATCAGTAGGGGATGTTGTTTACTCCTGGGACCTTGTTTCGACCTAGGTCTTCCAGTGCTCTGTCAAATTCTTCACTCAGTATCATATCGTTTACCTAATCTTTATTTACGTCCTCTGCCATTTCCATAATGCTGCCCTCAAGTACATCGCCCTTGTATAGACCCTCTTTATACTCCTTCCACCCCTTTGCTTTTCGTTCTTTGCTTGGAACTGGTTTTCCATTCGAGCTCTTGATATTTATATAGATGGTTCTCTTTTCTCCAAAGGTCTCTTTAATTTCCCTGTAGGCGGCATCTATCTTACTGCTAGTATTATATACCTCTACATCCTTACATTTGTCCTCTAAAAATGGCTCAAATGGCTCTGAGCACTATGAGACTTAACATCTATGGTCGTCAGTCCCCTAGAACTTAGAACTACTTAAAACTAACTAACCTAAGGACATCACACAACACCCAGCCATCACGAGGCAGAGAAAATCCCGGACCCCGCCGGGAATCGAACCCGGAAACCCGGGCATGGGAAGCGAGAACGCTATCCCACGACCACGAGATGCGGGCATTAGTCCTCTAGCTATCTCTGCTTAGCCCTTTTGCATTTCCTGACGATTTCATTTTTGAGACGTTTGTATACCTTTATGCCTGCTTCATTTGCTGCATTTTTATATTTTCTTCTTTCATCAATTAAATTCGATATCTCTTCTATTACCAAAGGATTTCTACTAGCCCTCCTCTTTTTACCTACTTGATCCTCTGCTGCCTTCACTACTTCATCCTTCAGAGCTACCCATTCTTCTCCTACTGTATTTCTTTCCCCCGTTCTTGTCAATCGTTCCCTAATGCTCTCTTTGAAACTCTCTACAACTACTGGTTCTTTCAGTTTATCCAGGTCTCATCTCCTTAAATTTTCGCCTTTTTGCAGTTTCTTCAGTTTTAATTCATAGTTAATAACCAATAAATTGTGGTTAGAATCCATATCTGCCACTGGAAATGTCTTACAATTTAAAACCTGGTTCCTATATCTCTGTCTTACCATTATATAATCTATCTGAAACCTTCCAGCGCCTCCAAGCCTCTTCTGCGTATACAGCATTCTTTCATGATTCTTAAACCAAGTGTTAGCTATGATTAAGTTATGCTCTGTGCAAAATTCTACCAGGCGGCTTCCTCTTTCATTCATTACCCTCATTCCATATTCACCTACTACTTTTCCTTCTCTTCCTTTTTCTACTGTCGAATTCCAGTCCCCCATGACTATTAAATTTTCGTCCGCAGCTCGTGGTCTTGCGGTAGCGTTCTCGCTTTCCTCGCACGGGGTTCCGGGTTCGATTCCCGGCGCGGTCAGGGATTTTCTCTGCCTCGTGATGACTGGGTGTCGTGTGTGTCTTTCATCATAATTTCATCATCGTTGACTCGCCAGTCGCCGAAGTGGCGTCAACTAAAAAGGACTTGCAATACGGCGGCCGAACTTCCCGCATGGGGCCTCCCGGCCAATAATTCCATACGATCATTTCATTAAATTTTCGTCTGCCTTCACTGTCTGAATAATTTCTTTTATCTCATCATACATTTGTTCAATCTCTTCATCATCTGAGGAGCTAGTTGGCATATAAACTTATACTACTATGGTAGGTGTGGGCTTCGTCTCTATCTTAGCTACAGTAATGCTTTCACTATGGTGTTCGTAATAGTTTATCCGCTTTCCGATTTTTTATTCATCTTTAAACCAGCTCCGGCATTACCGCTATTTGATTTTGTATTTATAACCTTGTATTCACCTGACCAGTAGTATTGATCCTCCTGCCACAGAACTTCACAAATTCCCACTAAATCTCACTTTAACCTATCCATTTTGTTTATTACAACAGGAATGTTTACGGGTAGCCGTAATTCTGCCAGCTATTATCAGGTGGACCATGTGGCATCTGACTGTTTTTTACGTGAGTAATTCTTATTCTCACACGATTGTGGTTAGCATCACGCAAATCCCAGCAACTGTTGTGTTTATTTCTATAGAACAGTCCGCCCCCGTTTCCCTGGTAACCGTGGTGGCACTGATTATTGTACTTTCTTTTATGTTTACGTTTCTGTTTTCTCAAGCGCTGGTCAGTACGCCGCACGTCACACTCGGGTGACGTGGGAGGTGACGTCACCTGAGCAGCGCGACAGCTAGCTGTAAGAATTGTAATTCGACGCTGCAACCTGGCCCCGCCATCTTGGCATAAAGACCTGGAATTGCTTGCGCTGAATCAAACTTTCTTCAAGTAAAATAGGAGAGAGTGATTGTGAAGTCGTTACTTCGTATGGTATACGAGCTGGAGATTGGTTATTAGAATTTGTGTCGGTACCCTATGCCGTATGATTTCCTGTAGTAGGGCTGGAGTAATAATCACATACTTTATTAACAGTCTGTGGGTACTTTGAACCACGCCCTTCACCGTGGGCAATTTCTGTTTTACGATAGTTATTTGGGCTGTACTTGATCGTGTCAATCTGGCAAGTCAGTTTTGTTTATTTTGATTTGGTCTTTATCGATTTTCCAGCATTTTCTCACTCGGACGTAGCGGCTTTTACCATTTTACGCACTACGCGCACTTGTTCTGAATTTTTCATTAATTTCTAGATCTTTATGAGTAAGCCACTGCGCAAGATCATCAACGATGTACTTGCACTGATCATTGAATTGTTTTTGTACTTTCACACCTTGTTCTTCTACGAAAGTACCGACTTTGTTTTCTAACTGCACAGCGGAATCTTTTGTTTTTTATCTTAAGGCATGGTCTGTACGGCTTCCGGAACACCATGATAATTTTCATTTAATTGTGAAACATCATCTGATAGAGTATCGTACTGTAATGGTAAATGTTGAAATTTGCAGTAATTTGTCTGTTACTTAATTGTTTTTTTTAAATCGTTGGATAGGCTTTGCAAATGTTTGGGTTGGTTGTCCGATTACGTGATCATGTTGTCCCTCGTCGCCTTAAAATTTTCTAACAATAGGACCGCGAGATTATTTGGTTAACTGGCTATTTGTATTTTCGTTTCACATGAAATATCGCCCATCGAAACATTTATTTCGCTTGAAACATTGTCGTCAGATTGAACATCATTTTTGAACAATAAGTTATCTGTCATAATATCTGTTTCAGTTTCAGAGCGCGATTCCAGATCGGGTTCTGAAACTCGGGCATTTTCAACCTTTATACTAGTAAACTCATTCTGTTCAGCGTTAAACTCTACGTTACTATCTTTCTGCTTCGTCATTTTGGAAATCTTGCCTATTTTCATCATAACGTTAATGCAAACTAAAAGGTATCTTAGCAAAAATTTTGAATGAATGTAGTATGAAAAAACATCTTCTAGATGACAATATCCTACTCGGGAATGTAGGTGCAAGAATGTAATGCAGCACATGCCATTACTGACAAAATGTTATATAGTTAGCCATCTTTTGACTTACAGTCATCACGCTAAAATTTAACACACAAAATATTGTTATTGAATAGACATGGACGAATTTTCAATACTACACGTCGCACGGAGCATGAGAGACTTAAATTACGCGTTGCAGAATGCCCTTATCGTTAAATTTTGGTGAATGGATTTCTCTGATGTTTTTTCCGCCTAATTTTATCTGTGTTTTGGTTCAAATGGCTCTGAGCGCTATGGGACTCAACTGCTGAGGTCATTAGTCCCCTAGAACTTAGAACTAGTTAAACCTAACTAACCTAAGGACATTACAAACATCCATGCCTGAGGCAGGATTCGAACCTGCGACCGTAGCGGTCTTGCGGTTCCAGACTGCAGCGCCTTTAACCGCACGGCCACTTCGGCCGGCTATCTGTGTTTTCTTTTTAAATGTCAATTCTCCGTTGAGGTGTGGAACATGCAACATAGTCCAACAAGCAGCTTCAGACAATTATAAGTCCTATCGCAGTCTCGCCGTTTATAGCCGCTCTTTCCGTTTAGTAAGCTATTAATATTTTTTGTAGGGTATATAAAAGTCAGGAGAGAGAAGAGGGTGACTGCAATGATAATATGAATGCCGAAAGTCGGCGGAGCCTGTATTGCAGTCCTGTCTTCAACATGGAGATGCGTGACTCTGGGAAGATGATTACTCGGTTTCGTGTGTCAGAATTAACTTTGCAATAAAATGACGCTTATAAGTCGGCATCGGACTCCGTTCTCATGTAATTAAATAAAGATAGATTCGTTTTCTGGAACGTGCTGTGAGCATTTAAGGCTGCGACAATGGCTGAAGATACAGTGCGTCATCATATTAACGGGGCCACCAGTGAATTTTTGCTGAAAAATACACTCCTGGAAATTGAAATAAGAACACCGTGAATTCATTGTCCCAGGAAGGGGAAACTTTATTGACACATTCCTGGGGTCAGATACATCACATGATCACACTGACAGAACCACAGGCACATAGACACAGGCAACAGAGCATGCACAATGTCGGCACTAGTACAGTGTATATCCACCTTTCGCAGCAATGCAGGCTGCTATTCTCCCATGGAGACGATCGTAGAGATGCTGGATGTAGTCCTGTGGAACGGGTTGCCATGCCATTTCCACCTGGCGCCTCAGTTGGACCAGCGTTCGTGCTGGACGTGCAGACCGCGTGAGACGACGCTTCATCCAGTCCCAAACATGCTCAATGGGGGACAGATCCGGAGATCTTGCTGGCCAGGGTAGTTGACTTACACCTTCTAGAGCACGTTGGGTGGCACGGGATACATGCGGACGTACATTGTCCTGTTGGAACAGCAAGTTCCCTTGCCGGTCAAGGAATGGTAGAACGATGGGTTCGACGACGGTTTGGATGTGCCGTGCACTATTCAGTGTCCCCTCTACGATCACCAGTGGTGTACGGCCAGTGTAGGAGATCGCTCCCCACACCATGATGCCGGGTGTTGGCCCTGTGTGCCTCGGTCATATGCAGTCCTGATTGTGGCGCTCACCTGCACGGCACCAAACACGCATACGACCATCATTGGCACCAAGGCAGAAGCGACTCTCATCGCTGAAGACGACACGTCTCCATTCGTTCCTCCATTCACGCCTGTCGCGACACCACTGGAGGCGGGCTGCACGATGTTGGGGCGTGAGCGGAAGACGGCCTAACGGTGTGCGGGACCGTAGCCCAGCTTCATGGAGACGGTTGCGAATGGTCCTCGCCGATACCCCAGGAGCAACAGTGTCCCTAATTTTCTGGGAAGTGGCGGTGCGGTCCCCTACGGCACTGCGTAGGATCCTACGGTCTTGGCGTGCATCCGTGCGTCGCTGCGGTCCGGTCCCAGGTCGACGGGCACGTGCACCTTCCGCCGACCACTGGCGACAACATCGATGTACTGTGGAGCCCTCACGCCCCACGTGTTGAGCAATTCGGCGGTACGTCTACCCGGCCTCCCGCATGCCCACTATACGCCCTCGCTCAAAGTCCGTCAACTGCACATACGGTTCACGTCCACGCTGTCGCGGCATGCTACCAGTGTTAAAGACTGCGATGGAGCTCCGTATGCCACGGCAAACTGGCTGACACTGACGACGGCGGTGCACAGATGCTGCGCAGCTAGCGCCATTCGACGGCCAACAACGCGGTTCCTGGTGTGTCCGCTGTGCCGTGCGTGTGATCATTGCTTGTACAGCCCTCTCGCAGTGTCCGGAGCAAGTATGGTGGGTCTAACACACCGGTGTCAATGTGTTCTTTTTTCCATTTCCAGGAATGTATTTAAAATTATTAAACGAGTCAAGGAGTAAATTAAATAATACAAAGTAATACAATAAATTTCATATTATTCCAAGGCATCTTATCTAAATTAACATCGTAAGACACAATTCGTTCACTGAGAAGGCTGCAACAGAAGAAGAAGGAGTACGAGACGGTATCGACACTAGCACTTTTCGCAAAAGAAAATCGTATCGTAAACAAATCACAGAATATCTCTTGAGATCGGGGAGCTGCGATGCTAACAGTGGGATTACAGCCTTACAGTATAAACATGCTGATGTGTTATGGAATAAGAAAATGGTGAGATTGAAGTCAAATAAGGAACATTTAATTAAGAGACATCAGCACGTGAAAGTAGGAGAAAACGTGAAATTTGGATTCATCTATACCACGTCTTCAGACTGGACGGCACGACGTTACTCGCGAAACACTGACAGCAAAATTTTAGAAATGATCGTATAGCGAAACCATCGCACTGGCAGACTGCACGGAGAAGAATATGTCTTCACCACCATGAGGGCCGAAAGCAAATGCCAGAACCAGTGATTCCAAAATTGTTTCTCCCTGGGCAGCATAAAGTCGCTTAACCCCGGAATGTCATGATAGGGAGTGTATCCCGTACTCGTTTTTTGTTTAAAAATTTCGAATAGCTGGCAGCACGTAATTAACTGAGATTCCAGTTAATCTTTGAGCAGACTGAGATCTATCCAGCTGCAGATGTAAACCTGTCTTAAGTTTGGGACACCATGTCCCCCACTATAGTTAAACTATTTATTTCCACATTTACGTTTTACTGAACTTTTTACACCGATATAACACTACAACTAATGTACCAACAATGACAATGGTAACAGTAAGGTTAATAATTATAAATTAAACAAGTCCAAGATGAGATAAGCTGATCATTTTTATTTTATCAATCAGTTTTTTCTAAAAATGGCAGGAAACAATTTATCGGACGAGGAGTTTCGTGGGATATTTTATGGTGAAGGTGAATGTGAGACTGGAGGTGGTGACGGATATGGCTGCAATGAAATATGTGAATATGAGTGCAGGGAAAAGAACATCAAGTTACATTCATGCAAACCATCTCAAAAGAGAATACTGCTAGAGCAAGGCACTGTAGTGTTTGTCCCAGGATGAGCGAGAGGAAGGCAACTGTTAAGTGTGTAAAATGTAACAGATCTGTTTACAGCATGCGTAAAGCGTCATATGACATGATTATGTATCAGCCGCGCGGAGTGCCCGCGCGGTATAGGGCGCCATGTCACGGATTGCGCGGCCCCTCGCGCCGGAGCTTTGAATCCTCCCTCGGGCATGGGTGTGTGTGTTGTTCTTAGCATAAGGTAGTTTAAGCAGTGTGTAAGTCTAGGGACCAATGACCTCAGCAGTTTGGTCCCTTAGGAATTCATACACAATTGAACATTTTTTATTATGTATCACTTAACATGTGAACACTCACTGTTCACTTGATGGTTAACAATTTTGTAGCAATAAAACATAATTGTGAACTTTTGTACACTTTTGACAACAGCGGGAACCAGGAAATCTCAAACGAATTAATCGAAAAAATCAAGAACATACACATATCAGACCCAGCACCTCTCATATCATTTGACGTCACATCAATGTACACTTGTATTCCAATAAATGAAACAATCAGCATCATCACACAAAGATTAAAACGACAAGTCAACACACCAGATACACACATCAATGAAATAACAATCATACTCAACACCATCACCTCACAAAATTATTTTGTGTTCAACAAAGAATTTTATTCTCAACATGAAGGACTGCCAGTGGAACCACCAATTAGTGGCCTCCTAGCTTACATACGAAGGTTGGAACTTTAATAATGGTAACTATTTATTTACAGCTCGTACAAAATAGACACGTGTTTCAAAGTTTTACTGACCTTCAAAGTAGTCACCAACGTTGTGTATAACCCGTTGCCAGCGATGTGGAAGTCGTCGTAGGATACTCTTAGCAGTGCCAGTTGTGTTGACAGTTCGAGAGGCGCTGTCTATTGCCTGACGAATTTGTAGCAGTTTTGAAGCGAATGCCGTGAAGTGTTTCCTTCAGTTTAGAAATCGAGTTGAACTCACGAGGGCTTAAGTCAGGGGAGTGCAGTAGGTGTTATAGTACTTAGCAGCCCAATCAGTCAAACAAATTAGTAACAGCTTGCACTTTACGTGCTTGAGCATTGTCCTGCAAAATGATGGCCAGGTCCTGCAGAAAGCGTCATCGCTTCTGTCTCTATGCTGTTCGTTTTTGGAACAAAACTTACGACGAGCATTAGAGGTCATAAATGAATACACTAGACTCTGCAAGGGCACACAATTTAACAAATTAAAGGAACTTTACAAACAAGATAACACAAACAGCTAGGAAGTCTAACACACACACACACACACACACACAAAAGATAAAATATAAACAAAATTCAAATTTCGTGCCAAACTCAGTGGTGAACAATGAACACTGACTGGGCTGGGACACACGACAACCACAATTACAGTGTGTTTTGGTGAAGTGCATAGTGCTTTTACGACCATATTTGTGAAAATATGTGTTATATTTACGTATGCTTCACAACACCTCATCACGATGCTGAGAGAAAAAGGCTTGCCACACAAAAACGTAAGTAAAACGAATATAGGTGCGAAACATCGCGACAAACTAAATTACGTTTTATAGCATAAAATCATAGGTTAATTCCCAACAAAATTTCTCATCAACATCGTTTGGCTGCAGATGACAAGCTACCTGTAATAAATAATACACAAGTAGCGCTGAAAAACCATGCAAACCAAGTGTACAGGTATTAACTAAAAGAAACAAATTGTTGTTTGAACTACATATACCCATAATTTTGTAATCATTTAGTAAAAATGTACGCAATGCATGTTAAATAAAACAGAAACCCACTGATGATGGCACAGAGGTGCTGAAACATGTTTAAGAATTTGGAAAAAACGGAAAAACGGTGTTTTGCATAACTGGCGGACCTCACATCCAACAATCCTATCTATCTATGGCTGTATTGGCGAATTTAATTGTTTTGGTAACTGTGTATACAGTTTCCCAGTACAGTGTTCACTGATAGTGCACATAAGTGCAGTACTGGAGAGTTAGAAACGGCAAGTCAGTGGGCAGTCTTATTCCAACTTTTCTTCCCTTGCAACTGTTTTCCAAACAAGCTGTGCTTCAAAGAAACTGGAGGCACCATCGTATAATGCCGATAGTGATCTAATTTCATGTATGTATTGACCTACGGCTGTCCAGTGATTGTGCTTCATACGCGGATTCCGATCCCTTGAGACGGGTATATTTGAGCTAGGTGGGTGTGTGGGCGGCGCGAAAGTTGGTCACCATCGCGACAGCGAAAGCGCCCTCTGCCTCCCACCACTTCGTATACAGCAACTGCGACGGCCGCAGGCAACGCCGGCCTGAACTGTACACCACATCAAACAGGACTGCTACCTGAGTCCCCTGGACTCGAGCCGTACCGGCGCATAGCACGTGATGCCGCACAAGTAGCGTTGCCAGGTGCAGTTTGCATCTCCTCGGTTGAGAGAGTTCCGGAACCTGTACAGAAAACTGGAACAGAGATCAACATATACGTTATTTCCGCCCTTCTCATTGCTAATGAGAACCGCACCTTGCAAGTTGTACCACCATACAGCGAGACCTTCAGAGGTGGTGGTCAAGATTGCTGTACACACTGGTAGCTCTAGTACCAAGTAGCACGTCGTATTGCATTGATGCATGCCTGTATTCGTCGTGGCATACTATCCACAAGTTCATCAAGGCACTGTTGGTTCAGATTGTCCCACTCCTCAACAGCGATTCGGCGTAGACCGCTCAGAGTGGTTGGTGGATCATAAACAGCCCTCTTCAATCTATCCCGTGCATGTTCGATAGGCTTCACGTCTGGAGAACATGCTAGCCATTGCTGGATAGTATGTCTAAGGCGTTCAGCCTGACCGGGTTGCCTCCAAACACGTCTCCGACGATTGCCTGGTTAAAGGCATAAGCGACACTCATCGGTGAAGAGAACGTGATGCCAATCCTGAGCGGTCCATTCGGCATGTTGTTGGGCCGATCTGTACCGTGCTGCACGGTTTCGTGGTTACAAAGATAGGCCTCGCCATGGACGTCGGGAGTGAAAGAGCGCATCATTCATCCTGTTGCGTACAGTTTGAGTCGTAACACGATGTCCTGTGGCTGCACGGAAAGCATTATTCAACATGGTGGCGTTGCTGTCAGGGTTCCTCCGAGCCATAATCCACTGTACTAGGAGTCCTTGGGCGGCCTGAGAGAGGCATGTCATCGACAGTTCCTGTCTATCTCCTCCTTGTCTGAAAAACATCACTTTGATTCACTCCGAAACGTCTGGACACTTCCATTGTTGAGAGCCCTACCTGGCATGCAGACGCGATCGAACCGCGTTATTGACCGTCTAGCCATGGTTGAACTACAGACAACACGAGCCGCGTAACTGCTTCCTGGCGGAATTACTGGAACTGATCGGCTGTCGGACCCCCTCCGTCTAACAGGCGGTGCTCATGCATGGTTGTTTACATCTATCAGCAGCTTTATCGACATCTCTGAACAGTCAAAGGGACTTTGTCTGTGGCACAATATCCACAGTCAACGTCTATCTTCAGGAGTTCTGGGAACCGGAGTGATGCAAAACTTTTTTTGATGTGTGTATGTTGGAAGCCACGCGGCTGAGTGTTCTCGAAGCGTACACTTCCGGAATGCGCTGGGCCGTCTGTTTAGTTCAATGGTTGCTAACCTCGTCCCTGCTAGCCACTAGGGGCCTTTCCAGACTTCGTTGTGAACAGTAGGTGGTAGAGGTTTTAAAACATTATCTTTATATTTTAGTAAAATTTTTACATGAAATGTCTGGAAAATATTATTATTGTATCCTGTAAGTAAAATTAATTTAAAACAGTCTCGATCGCACAGTCATTTATGAAATATAGGACCAGTTTCGGCTCCTAGTAGTAGACCATTTTCAAATAATGCACGATCTAGCTGCCAATGATGATTCTTGGAACAACTGTACTGATCCCAATCACGAAACTGCAGTGGACTGAACACAGCTGTTCGAAGTCTTATCATCGACAGCCGGATATTGCATTATCTGAAGCTGGTGTACTACTAGAGGCTGAAACCTGTCATATTTTTCATAAATGACTGTGCGATCGAGTCTGTTTCTTACCAGTTTTACTTAACTATCAGAGCGCTGTTTCCCAATAATAATTGAAATATTGTTCGGAAATTGCCAACTGTCAGTTTATACTTTAATTTTCTTTATACACAATGATACGCGTGTAAGAAAGAATATTTTGATAGTTGGTTCATTAACATGTGCCCAATACAGTGTGTCATTTGTTTTTTATTAATAGTCTTCCAGCAAAAACATTACGTAATTCACTACGAAAGTTTTGTGCACGGTCGTAACTGTGGCACGAAGTGGACTGCGTCTCTCAGTGGAGACAGTCCATACTGCGTCCATGTATCCACACAACAGTACCTGACCTGCTGCCCATGCAGACTAAACATAAATGGCTTGCTACTGCCAAACGTACTTGGAGCTACTAACAAACCTAAAAACATTCTACTCGTAATAGCTATAACTGTTAATCTGCAAATGAAGTAAATATCAATGTAGCTTTGTTCAGTACACTGTCCTCAGTTGTCAATAGAAATATCTGCAGTTACAAACCAAACACCCTGTATATTTCGTTACAGTTACTTCTCTACTATGTACGAGCGGTCTAAGGCACTGCAGTCACGGACTGTGCGGCTGGTCCCGGCGGAGGTTCGAGTCCTCCCTCGGGCATGGGTGTGCGTGTTTGTCCTTAGGATAATTTAGGTTAAGTAGTGTGTAAGCTTAGGGACTGATGACCTTAGCAGTTAAGTCCCATAAGATATCACACACATCTACTTTGTAAATCACCCATAGTGTGGAACCCATTGGCAGTTAAAAAATTTGACAACTAACAGAGATACAAAAGTGGGTTCCAATGGTTCAAATGGCTCTGAGCACTATGGGACTTAACATCTGAGGTCATTATTCCCCTAGAACTTAGAACTACTTAAACCTTACTAACCTAAGGACATCACACACATCCATGCCCGAGGCAGGATTCGAACCTGCGACCGTAGCAGTATTCTAACCTTCTTGATTACGACCATCGAGGTGTTGTGAAGCACACGTAAATATAACACATATTTTCGCAAATATGGTCGTAAAAGCACTTTGCACTTCACCAAAAGACACTGTAATTGTGGTTGTCGTGTGTCCCAGCCCAGTCAGTGTTCATTGTTCACCACTGAGTTTGGCACCAAATTTTTATTTTGTTTATATTTTATCTTTGTGTGCGTGTGTTCGTGTGTCTGTGTGCGTGTGTCTGTCTGTCTGTATGTGTGTGTGTGTGTGTGTATGTGTGTGTGTGTGTGTGTGTGTGTGTATGTGTGTTTGTGTGTGTTAGACTTTCTAGCTGTTTGTGTTATCTTGTTTGTAAAGTTCCTTTAATTTGTTAAATTGTGTGCCCTTGCAGAGTCTAGTGTATTCATTTATGACCTCTAAAGGCTCGTCGTAAGTTTTGTTCCAAAAACGAACAGCATAGAGACAGAAGCGATGACGCTTTCTGCAGGACCTGGCCATCATTTTGCAGGACAATGCTCAGGTGTTACCTGCAGAAATTCAGTCTAAAATAAATACCAAGGCACCCCATTTATTTTTTTAGACCCCTTGCATTACACTGGAGTATTTAGTAAATGGTAAGTGGCTTAATAGAAAGTTCTCGCAAGGTGAGTGTTACGGCCGCTTCGTACTGCATTTATTAATTAATAAGCCGTAGTATACCTACACTGCGTCCTCTGTTAATGCTTCCCTGTCCGATTGAAAAATGAAACCAGTTAGTTGCTGATTAGCGTGCTGAATTACATGTATTATTACCTAATACAATTTATCGATAACATCTGCCGTTTGTCGAAAGTTTTCTGGTACTGGTGTAATAAAAGGGATGTGGTTTTCCTAAACGAGACGATGGGTCCGTAATATTGATAGCTTGTAGGAACATATTAACTTTTTCTGTTTTAGTTTGCTTCGAAAGACAAGTGCTCAAGGGACGCTCACAGCCGAGTTTATAGGCAGTGTCGCTTCGTTGAATGGGACGCACCGTTCGGCGTGGCTGTGGCTGGGGCGCTAGGCGGAAATCAGTTGTTCGGCTGCAGAGGGGAAGCAAGCATCGCGGAACACAGTTGCAAACTATTTACAGATGAATGGAATCTCTACTCGAATTCCGCAGTCTGCCCACTAGGCAGAACAGCGTTTGTTTTTTCCAACAGGTGCGCCCGGCAACATCCAGGTAATTCGTAGGTAGTGGCGATGTGCATTTTAGTGTTGTATCTACACTGGTGGACAAAATTAAGAGATGGACAGCATTTTTCCACATTTCTCCGAAAAAAAAAAAAAAACCCACACACAAAACCATGTGGTGTCATATAAAAAGAGTGTTGGCGCTGGCGCTCTTGACGAGGGAAACTGCCCATCGCATTTCGCCCCCCCCCACTCCCCCCCGTGCCCCCTTCCCCCCCCCCCCCTTCCCTCAGTCAGATTTAGCGATAAGATTGCCCAGTGGATAGCTCGTCAAAGCCTTAACACAGATCACGCATGAAAATAGTAGGTAAGTGTACTGAACTGTGAAAAAAAAAGCAAAATAGAAAGAGTGAATGTGGTGTCACCGCCAGACACCACACTTGCTAGGTGGTAGCCTTTAAATCGGCCGCGGTCCGTTGGTATACGTCGGACCCGCGTGTCGCCACTATCAGTGATTGCAGACCGAGCGCATCCCACACGGCAGGTCTAGAGAGACACTTCCTAGCACTCGCTCCAGTTGTACAACCGACTTTGCTAGCGATGGTTCACTGACAAAATACGTTCTCATTTGCCGAGACGATAGTTAGCATAGCCTTCAGCTACGTCATTTGCTACGACCTAGCAAGGCGCCATTATCAGTTGCTATTGATATTGTAAAGAATGTACAGACAAGAGCTACGTTCAACATTAATGGATTAAAGTTAAGTATTCCAAAAAGTACCACCTTTTTTCTGAAGTCTAATTACCTTGTCCTGTTCCAGACCTCACGCCAGCCTGCGTGAGATTAAACGCGTGCCTTTCGGCTTCCTCTCAATTTAGTGGGTTGACCTCTTGCCAGTCCACAACAGTGAATAGTCCATGTTTAGCAAGTGCAATACTGAGGAAAGTTAAATCACCACGGCGTCGTGTGTAGGGCACGGTGTTTGACAGTAAAGTGGGCGAGTCGTGCTTGGGATGCTCTTGTGAGGGAAGCTGCAACGCTCAACCCCCTCCCCCGCCTCAACCCCCCCCCCCCACACACACACGCACACCTCTCCCAGAACCATTGAGCAATTAAGAACCGCTATGGATGGGGTGTGGATGCGACTTCCATAGCCACTCTTGAACTCGCTTGTTAACAGTACGGCCACTCATTGTGAGTGCTGTGTGTCTGTTCTGGACGACCACACACCTTGCTAGCCACGTTTCCTTTTCAACCTGTGATTTTGGCCACACTGGACTCTTGGCCATGACTCATACGTATCAGTCGCCTTTGTATTATTGTTTCGTAAGAATGATTTTCGTACGATAAACTATATCGATACTTATTTCCTTTTTCCCGCGAGAAAAATCACGCACTTGATCCATGTTCAGTACGAGAGGCAGACAAGAAATCTGCAACAAAAAAAGGAAAGAAAACCAACTGCGAAAGAGGAAAGTGGTTCCTTGTTGTTTCTTTCTAACCTACTTCAAACATAAAGAGCTAGGAGATGTGTTTTGAGATCTGATGTGCATCATGCTAGAAATTCAATTACTCACGCAGTTCTTTGTGTGTGGGCACACGAGTCCTCCGCTCTTTGTGGAACGACAAAAGCGTCTGAGTGCTTTAATTCTCAGCTTAACTCTTGCTTTGACGCGGCTCGTCCTCATATTTACGTCTTTGTGAGCACACTGGGAAAGAACAGATAGACTCTTACAGTCAGCTAGTTTCAGTTCTGGTTCCGTAACAACAACTGATAAATACATGAAAGGAAAAAAAAGTTCAATTGTGTGTGAAATCTTATGGGACTTAACTGCTAAGGTCATCAGTCCCTAAGCTTACACACTGCTTAACCTAAATTGTACTAAGGACAAACACACACACCCATGCCCGAGGCAGGACTCGAACCTCCGCCGGGACCAGCCGCAAGGCTCCCTGACTGCAGCGCCTTAGGTCGCATGAAAGAAAGATAAACATCAAAAATGGCTTAGTGGTGAAGTGAACACATATCACTTTCTGAAGTATCGCTTGATAGGCCATAATGTTTTCATTAGTTTAAAAATATCTTCTGAATCAAAGTACCTTCAGCACTGTTCGTGATCATATACTTCCTCTTCTTTCAACAATTTTAGCTGTCCTTCTGTCAGTTAGGGTATTTAAGATAATAATTTGCATTTTCGTAAAACAAACGTAAAATGGGGTAAGATGTTTTAAATTCTGAGAAAAATAGGGATAAGGTATAGGGAAAGACCGGTAATATATAATACGTGCAAGACAATGAGACTGAAACACCAAGAACGAAGAGCTCGTTTTAAAAAACGGGTGTAAGACAAGGATGCAGTCGGACACTCCTGAAAATTATGTGAACTGATAAGGTAAGGAATAAGGAGGTTCTCCGCAAAATCAGTGAGGAAAGGAAAACAAGGAAAACATTGAAAAGAGGAGGGATAGGATGACATGACATCTATTAGGACAGCAGGGAAGCCGGCCGGTGTGGCCGAGCGGTTCTAGGTACTACAGCCTGGAACCGCGTGACCGCTACGGTCGCAGGTTCGAATCCTGCCTCGGGCATGGATGTGCGTGATGTCCTTAGGTTAGTTAGGTTTAAGTAGTTCTAAGTTATAGGGGACTGATGACCTCAGAAGTTAAGTCCCATAGTGCTCAGAGCCGTTTGAACCATTTGAACAGCAGGGAATAGCATTCGTGATACTAAAGGGGTAAACCTGTAGAGGAAGCAGAGATTGGAATATATGCAGAAAATAATTAAGGACGTAAGTTGCAATAGCTACTCTGAGATGAAGAGGTTGGCACAGGAGAGCAATTTGTGGCGGGCCGCATCAGACCAGTCAGAAGACTGCAGACTGCGGAGTTGGTGCATCGGGCAGGTAAAAGCCGCGGATTTGGCGTGGTGGATAGGTAGAAGTTGCGGAGTAGGTGTAATGGTTAGTAGGATACTGTTTGTAAGTACGTATGTGAAAGCAAGTCACGATTCTCGCCACTCTCGATTGGCAGCATGAGGTTGTTGCCTCCGTTTAGTTAAATTACATGCTGGTTGCTTTAAATCACCTTTGAACGATAACTTTGATGAAGTGGGGCGGCTCGCATGCTTCAACGATACAGATAGCTGTACAGCCGAACCATAGACGCAACCACAAAGGAGGGGTTTCTGTGAAGAGACAAGATTAATCAACGCGTTCTGTCTGAAGATGATCGGCAGTCTTTTCAGTATTTTCAGGGGAAACAGTCTCGCCATGTAACAGAAGCAAACGCGGCCTTGCATCTACATCTACATTTACACTCCGCAAGCCACCCAACGATGTGTGGCGGAGGGCACTTTACGTGCCACAGTCATTACCTCCCTGTCCTATTCCAGTCGCGTATGGTTCGCGGGAAGAACGACTGCCGGAAAGCCTCCGTGCGCGCTCGAATCTCTCTAATTTTACATTCGTGATCTCCTCGGGAGGTATAAAAAGGGGGAAGCAATATATTCGATACCTCATCCAGAAACGCACCCTCTAGAAACGTGGACAGCAAGCTACACCTCAATGCAGAGCGTCTCTCTTGCAGAGTCTGCCACTTGAGTTTGCTAAACATCTCCGTAACGCTATCACGCTTACCAAATAACCCTGTGACGAAACGCGCCGCTCTTATTCGGATCTTCTCTATCTCCTCTGTCAACCCGAACTGGTACGGATCCCACACTGATGAGCAATACTCAAGTATAGGTCGAACGAGTGTTTTGTAAGCCACCTCCTTTGTTGATGGACTACATTTCCTAAGGACTCTCCCAATGAATCTCAAACTGGTACCCGCCTTACCAACAATTAATTTTATATGATAATTCCACTCCAAACCGTTCCGTACGCATACTCCCAGATATTTTACAGAAGTAACTGCTACCAGTGTTTGTTCCGCTATCATATAATCATGCAATAAAGGATCCTTCTTTCTATGTATTCGCAATACATTACATTTGTCTATGTTAAGGGTCAGTTGTCACTCCCTGCACCACGTGCCTATCCGCTGCAGATCTTCCTGCATTTCGCTGCAATTTTCTAATGCTGCAACTTCTCTGTATACTGCAGCATCATCCGCGAAAAGCCACATGCAATGCTGGTGCTGCGAATGCCTGAAAGGAAGGGGGATCTACAACTTGTTCTGTATCCCGGGCGCATGTAGTTCCAATCTACGGTTTAATGACGATGGAATTCTCTTGAATAATACATTCATGAGGTAAACTAGTCCCCCATTCATATCTCCGGGTCGGAACTGCTCGGAGAATGGCATCATCAGGAAAGATAAGATTCTACGGATAGGAAAGAGAATTTAAAAATAGAACTGGACTGGTTTAGTTAGAAACAGTGAATTGCAGTGATGGAAAGAACATCTTTTTGGTCAGATTGTAAGCCTATTCTAGTATCGCTGCCTATCCCACATGCAGATATCGATTGTCCCGTGTCTGTCGAGCGCAGAGCGCGACTGCAATGAGTTGTGGCTTGGTTTGTGTAGTTTGCGTATTAGAAATGTCGGTGCCGCAGTTGCAGAACGCAGTTTCCAGTATTCCTCATCAGTGCTGACCGTCAGGATTGATAATTCATGTGTGAATGATAATTCCGAGATCGCGTGTCACATCGGAGGAAAAACAGTCCATCCGCGTCGGGCAGGTTGAAGGACAAGTAGCGTGTACTGAACAATTATCCGTCTGAACATTAAAAGTGAGAGAGAGACACGCAATCGGTTTTACCAAATATCACGAGCGTAGATTGGATACCGTTCAGCTAAATCATCAAACAGCCGCTTCGTGATCGGTAGCGCCTATACGCTCGTGAATACTAATATTGGCACGGATTAGTGCTAATTGGAAGAAATGTGTCAACCTTCTAAACATATAACGACGTATGTGAACAGTGGATTTATGTGGTTGACCTCCGAGCATCTAAAACGAATTATTTATGTTTCGACAGTAGAGTTCGTTACATTCCAACGGACTACTTGCCTAAAGTGCATTACAAATGGACAATCACATCGATTTTTGATATACTAGTTGCGAACAGCGCACCCTAAAATTTAAGTTTTTTTTTCATCACAATATACTTGGATCTTGCCAGTTAAACTGGGATCTTGTTGTATGAATGTCTCACCAACATTATACGACAAAATCTTTATCTGACAGTGGGAGAAGCAAGAGGACAGCTGCAGAGAAACCAGGTACGTAGGGATTAGGCACCACGGGTAAAATATCTACCCTTCGTCCCTGCGGTTACGTGACTTGTGTAGTATTCGAAGTGAGAAGACCACATGAAGTTCAGATGTTTACCCCCCGCAATCTTACAAGATCAGTACAAGATTACCAATAGAAAATGAAATTGGGTTAATGCGGGAGTGGTTCTCATAATGAATAAGAAAATAAGAATGTGGTTATGCTACTATGAACAGTATAATTAAATCACTACCGCAGCAAAGGTAGATAGGCCTACTAAGCCAATAACACGAAAAGATATGCCAACTAGCCCTGCAGATGATGAAGAGATTGAAGGAATATTTTATCAGCGTAAAAGCAATATACAGATAGTTAATGGATACGAGAACTTAGTTGTGATGAGGGGCTGGAATTCGATAGTACTAAACAGAAAGAGAAGGAAAACTACTAGGAGACAATGGAATGGGAGAACGGAATGAAAAAGGAAGTCGCCTTGCAGAATTTTGCCCAAGGCATAATTTGATAATCGCTAAACTTGGTTTAAGAATCGTGAAAGAATGTTGTGTACGTGGAAGACTTAAAGGACGCCGTAGGAAAATATATACCCGTCACCCCCGTGTCTATGTGTCTTTTGCAGTATTCGTGGTGAAAAGATCAGTTGACATTAAACTGTTTATCGCCCGGTCGTCTTAGAAAATCAGCACAAGGGCCAATGACGAGTGCAGAATGTAGGCATTTTCATTGGCCACTTCCTGCTCTCTCTGATAGCTTTTCTCTATTTTTTCTCCAGAGAGCAGCTAACCATCTATTTAATATGGAGATTTAATTTTTTTTGTTTCCCCTGAGCAGTAGAAAAGAGATTTAAAAAAACAGGAAAATTGCCACCGCCATTTCTGCCCGAGGCAAAAAAAAAAAAAGAGGAAACATCACTTCAGGCGTTGGCTCCTATCTAATCCTATTCCCAGTACGACTTACTAGAGCTATGAGGGGGCGAGAAACGATAAAGGGAAGAAAACCGCAGGGGAGCCATACAAATGAGACGTAATTAGTTTTTTGTATTTTATTAATTACAGGTATATCATTGAGTAGCGAGTTCTGCGACGGCCAGCACGTCCAAAAGTGCCTTCCTTTGAGTGGGCGTAGATTCCGTTATCGGTTCTGTTCGTTTCGGATAGGTTCAGATCAGTTTTCATCTTCTCATGGCTTCGACGTTCCATCTGCGAGGCGGATCATTAAAGGTGGTCCCTTACAAAATTGGAGAAGTATTGCCTATGACGTGGGTTGTGTGTTAGGACGCAGTATCGTTCGCTGGGATGATTCCAGTATCCTAGCAGTGACTTATGGCCAGAATTAAAAAGATAACGCATCGTGTGGCCACAGATCCAGTTCACAGAGTGAGTTTTGGTGGTGAGGTAAGAACTCCCCACTGGAAATAAAAGTGTTTGGATGTCGATCTGAGCGGGTGTTTGGCGTGTAAGAAACACCAAAATACCCCGCGCAAGTTTCCAAACTTCGGAGGCTGGACCGCAGTTGAACCGGTGGTCGTATGCGTCGTCCATTCCACAGTGGGTGCAGAGGCGCGATCGGGCAAGATAGACGCGACGCAGTCGATATCGGTTGACTTGTCCACTATTCAGTTTGATATGCCACGCTGACTGGACGTCGACCGATTTCCATATGTGTCACCACACATACTGACAGCGCTTAGTTTCGATGGGGTTGGGCGGCGCCGCTGTTATAACACTTCGTAAACCATTTTCTTCTGAAATAAATGTGTTAGGGGTAAAGACCGGTAGACGTAAATGAAGTCCAGGAAAAATCGTCGGAGATGATTTTCTTTTCTTTCTTTCTACCGAACTTATAAGGCACTATTGCATCCTTGCACGACTAGTAGTCCCTCTGGTACAGATGCTGGGGGAATTACTCGCCCTTAAAATCAGTGCCGGAGGCTCCTACGGCCATTCATCTACGTGGTTACTTTGCAATTCACAATAAAGTATCTGGGAGACGGTTCAATAAACCATCTTCAAGCAGTCTCTCTACCGTTCCACTCTCGAACGGCGCGCTGGACAACGAGCACTTAAATTTCTCTGTGCGAGCCCTAATTTCCCTTATTTTATCAAATGGTTCAAATGGCTCTAAGCAGTATGGGACTTAACATCCAAGGTCATCAGTCCCCTAGACTACTTAAACCTAACTATCCTAAGGACATCACACACATCCATGCCCGAGGCAGGATTCGAACCTGCGGCCGTAGCAGTAGCGCGGTTCCAGACTGAAGCGCCTAGAAACTCTCGGCCCTTATTTTATCGTGATGGTCATTTCTCTCTATGTAGGTGGGTGCAAACAGAATGTTTTCACAATCGTATGAGAAAACTGGTGACTAAAATTTCACAAGAAGATCCCGTCTCAACGAAAAACGCCTTTGTTTTAATGATTGCCACTCCAATTCAGGTATCATGTCTGTGGCACTATCTCCCCTATTTCGCGATAATACAAAACGAGCTGCCCTTATTTGTACTTTTTCGATGTCATCCGTCAGTCCCACCTGATGCGGATCCCACACGGCACAGCAATACTCCTGGACAGGGTGGACAAGCGTGGTGTAAGGAGTCTCTTTAATAGACCTGTTGCACCTTCTAAGTGTTCTGCCAATGAAACGCAGTCTTTGGTTTGCTCTACCCACAACATTATCTATGTGATCGTTCCAGTGTAGCTTATTTGTAATTGTAATCCCTAAGTATTTAATTGAATTTACAGCCTTCAGATTTGTGTGACCTATCGCGTAATCAAGATTTTGCGGATTTCTTTTACTATTCATGTGAATAACTTTACACTTTTCCTTATACAGGACCATTTGCCACTTTTCATACCATACAGATATCTTATCTAAATCATTTTACAATTCATTTTGGTCATCTGATAACTTTACAAGACGGTAAATGACAGTATCATCTAAGACGGCTACTCAGGTTGTCTTTTATGTCGTTAATATAGATCAAGAAGAATAGAGCGCCTATAACACTTCCTTGGGGAAGTTCTGTTTTACTCGATGAATTTCCGTCTATTACTACTAACTGTGACCTTTCTGACAGGAAAGCACTAATCCAGTCGCACAACGGAGGCGATATTCGATAGGCATGCAGTTCGGTTAGAAGACGCTTGTAAGGAAAGGTGTAGAAAGCCTTCTGGAAATCTAAAAATTTGGAATCAATTTGACACCCCCTGTCGATAACACTCATTAGTTCATAAGTATAAAGAGATAGCAGTGTTTCACAAGAATGATGTTTTCTGAATCCATGCTAACTATGTGTCAATAAATCGCTTTCTTTGAGGTAATTCATAATGTTAGAACAAAGTATATCTTCCAAAACTCTACTGCAAATTGACCTTAGTGAATGGACCTGTAATTCAGCGGATTACTCCTATTTCCCTTTTTGGGTATTGGTGTGACTTGAGCAATTTTCCAGTCTTTAGGTACGGATCTTTCTGTGAGCGAGCGGTTGTATATAATTGCTAAATATGGAGCTATTGTATCAGCATACTCTGAAAGGAACCTGAGTGGTATACAATCTGGACCGGAAGCTGCTTTGCTACGCCGAGTATATCTACTTCTATGTTTCTTATCTTGGCAGTTGTTTTTAATTGGAAGTCAGGAATATTTACTTCGTCTTCTTCGGAGAAGCAGTTTCGGAAAACCGTGTTTAATAACTCTGCTTTAGTGACACTGTCATTAGTGACTTCACCGTTGTTATTGCGCAGTGAAGGTACTGATTGCGTCTTGTCACTGCTGTGTTTTATATATGACCAGAATCTCTTTGGGTTTTCTGCCAGATATCGAGACAGGATTTCGTTGTGGAAATTATGAAAACATCTCGCATTGAAGTACGTGCTATATTTCAAACGTCTGCAAAACTTTGCCAGTCTTGGGGATTTTGCGTTTTTTAAATTTGGCATGGGGTTTTCGCTGTTTCTGCAACGGCGATCTGACCCTTTCTGTGTACCATGGGGGATCAGTACCCTCACTTATTAATTTATGTGGTATATATCTCTCAACTGCTGTCACTACTATCTCTTTGAAATCATTCCACAACTTTTCTATGCTTACATGAACAGATCGGAAGGAGTGAAGACTGTCTCTTAAAAAGGCGTTAGGAGCATTTTTATCAGCTTTTTGAATTAGATATACTTTGCATTTCGTTTTGATGGTTGTGGGTGTTGCGGTATTCAGCCTAGCAGCTACTGCCTTGTGGTCGCTAATTCCTGTATTCGTCACGATACTCACTATTTGTCCAGGATTATTTGTTGCTAAGAGGTCAAGTATGCTTTCGCAACCATTTACGCTTCGAGTGGTCTCGTGAACTAATTGTTCAAAATAATTTTCTGAGACAGCATTCAGTACAATTTCTGATGACGTTTTATGCCTGCCGCCGGCTTTCAACGTATAATTTTTCCAGGGTAGATTGAAGTCGCTGAGAGGTGGCCATTGTCTTCGGCAATGGCAACTCTCACTTATAGTTCTAATAATGTAACAATATTTAATGCAACTGATCGTTGTGTTCTTCTGAGAACACGAGTTTGGTCGTAAAGCATCATTTTTTGATCGTAATAATATATTTAATTTACTTAGCACAGATTTACTGTCGGTGCCTGCAAACTAACACCAAGCCATGAAAGAATGACGAGAGGAATCGAACTATTTTTTATTGATTGAATAAGTTAATAATGGCCACTGTTTCCTATATTTCCTTATCCTATTGAGTCCACAGTAGGAAGGAGAAAGAAATGAGTGCATGAAAGGAATTGCAGGAAGAATGTTTCGGGAGAGAATAAGGATCGAACGACATTTAGCGATTATGGGTGTACGAGAGGGAACAACTAGTCGATAGCCAGCGATTATGGAAGCTCTGAAACTTCAGCCTTTGGCTGTAGCGAGGTGTAGGAAGGTTGGATAGTCTGCAAAACTTAAGTTCCAGTCTTTTGGAGGCAAAGCGCGGGATCTTTCTCAATATGTATTAGGGAGGTTGTTCTGCTCGCCTGACCGTTCATGGTGGGGGCGACTCCCAATCAATTATCAGCTCAGAATTTCCCCGGTTTAAAATTGCCGGTCAAACCTCCCTTCTATACAATGCCTCCCAAAGACTGAAACGTAAGTTTTGCAGACTATCAAACCTTCCTACACCTCGCTACAGCCAAAGGCTGGAGTTTCAGAGCTTCCATAATCGCTGCCTATCGACTAGTGGTTCCCTATCGTACACCCACAATCGCTAAATGTCGTTCGATCCTTTTTCTCTCCCCAAACATTCTTCCTGCAATTCTTTTCATACATTCATGCCTTTCTCCCTCCTGCTGTGGACTCGATAGGATAAGGAAATATAGGAAGTAGTGGGCATTCTTAACTTATTCAATCAATAAAAAACAGTTCGGTTCCTGTGGTCATTCTTTTATAACTTGATGTTGGTTTGCAAACACCGACAGTAAGTCTGTGCTCAGTAAATTAAATGATATTATTACAATGAGAAAACGATATTATTGCGATCAAACTCGTGTTCTCAAAAGAACACTACGATAAATTGGATTAAATATTGTTACATTATTAGAAATATAAGTTAGAATTGCCATTGCCGAAGACAATGGTCACCTCTCATCGCCACCGACTATAATTGTATGAATGAGGTTCCTATTTGAAATGAGACTCAAGTTTTATTTGAAATGTTCAGCAACTACATCTTCTGAGTCGGGTGGTCGGTAAAACGATCTAATTAATAGTTTAGTCCAATTGTCAGGTACAGTCTCTACCCATACTATTTCGCAGGAACTATCTACTTTAATTTCATTACAAAGAAAACTGCTTCTGACCGCAATAAATACTCCGCCCTCAACTGTATTTAATCTATCCTTTCTGAACACTGTTAGATCGTTTGAAAGAATTTCGGCTGAATTTATTTCCGGCTACAGCGAGATTTCTGTACCTATAACTATTTGAGCTTCAGTGCTTTCTACTCGGGATTGGAGCTCTCGTTCTTTTCCAACACAGCTACGACAATTTACAACCACAATACCGATCGTTTCTACAATTACCCTACTGTGCTTTACCTGCCCTCTTTTAGACGGACGCCCTTTCTGTGGTTCCCTGAGACCCTCTAACCTAAAAAACCGCCCATTCCCTTCCACACAGTCCCCGCTACCCGTGTAGCCGCCCCCTGTGTGTAGTGGACCCCTGACCTGTTAAGCGGAACGCGGAAACCCACCACCCGATGGGGCAAGTCAAGGATTCTGGAGCCTACACGGTCACGGAACCGCCTGAGCCTCTGATTCAGACCATCCACTCGGATCTGCACCAAAGGACCACAGTCGGTTCTGTCGACGATGCTACAGATGGTGAGCTCCGTCTTCATCTCGGAAGCTAGACTGGCAGTCTTTACTATTTCCGCTACCCGCCCGAAATCATAGAATATCTCCTCCGATCCAAAGCGACACACGTCAATGGTACCGACATGAGTCACCTCCTGCAGTTGGCTGCACCCTGTACTCTTCATGGCATCCGGAAGCACCATTTTCACATCCGGAATGACTCCCCCGGTATGCACACGGAGTGCACACTGGCTTCCTTCCCCTCCTTGGCAACCATGTTCCTAAGGGCCCCATTACGCTCCTAACGCTGGAGCTCCCAACTACCAGCAAACCCACCATCTGTGAATGCCCAGACCTTGCAGGCCGGGAAGCTTCCTCTGGAACAGGGTGGACGACTGCATCCGGCTTAGAGACATCGTCAGCCACAGATAACGCCTGAAGCCTGTTCGTCAAACGAACTGGAGAGGCCCTACGATCGGCCCCTCAGACAGTTTTTCACCGTCTGCCAGACTTTGGAATGGTCTCCCACTCGACCACGGGTGAGGGGTCAACGTCAGTGCAGGCAGTACCTGTGGCGGCCACAGCAGTGGACCGATCGGGGGACAGGGTTTCATTGCAACTGTGCTCCGCGAGCACACGGTTGGCGCAAGGCTGCGAGCAGCGAATACAATGCCCCCTCCTTCGACTCAGGGGATAAGGGCGAGAAGCCGTGTGGGGACGTGTAAGCGATGACCTCGATCCTGAGGGAAATGTCTGAAGAAATCTAGATTTTTTAAAAATATTTTCTGTCACATTACACATTAGTTACTTCAAGCTGCAGACCATCCAGAAACCGAGCGAGATGGCGCAGTGGTTAGCACACTGGACTCGCATTCTGGAGGACGACGGTTCAATCCCGCGTCCGGCCATCCTGATTTAGGTTTTCCGTGATGTCACTGAGTCGCTCCAGGCAAATGCCGGGATGGTTCCTTTGAAAGGACACGGCCGACTTCCTTCCCCATCCTTCCTTGATCCGACGAGACTGATGACCTCGCAGTTTGGTCTCTTCCCATAAACGACCCAGCCCAACCATCCAGAACTGAATACTGAAAAGTTTATCATTTTGTGCACTACGAATACTGACTTTCTGCCAACATGAATGGCGCTCCACCTGTAAACAAATACGCTGAGGTGACAAAAGTCATGGGCTATCTCTTAGTATCACGATGGCCGTCCTTTTGCCCGGCGTACTGCAGTAACAAGATGTGGTATGGACTCAACAAGTCTTACGAGGTACCCTGCAGAAACAGTGAGCAATGCTGCCTCTATAGCCGTCCATGATTGCGAAAGTGTGGCTGATGCAGGACTTTTTGCACAAACTGATCTCTTGATTACGTCCCGTAAATGTTCTATGAGATTCATGTCGGGCGATACAGCTGCCCAAATCATTCGCTCGAGTCGTCCAGAATGTTGCTGAAACCAATGATCGGTTCAGTTGGACCAGAGGGTCCAGTCCATTCCATGTAAATACAGCCCACAACCATTATGGAACCACCACCATCTTGCACAGTGCCTTGTTGACAACTTGGACCCTTGCCTTCGTGGAGTCTGCGCCACATCCACCAGCTCTTACCAACTGAATCGGGACTCATTTGAACAAACCACGGTTTTCCCGCCGTCTAGGTTCCAACCGATGTGGTCACGAACCCAAGAGAGGTGCTGCAGCCGACGTCGTGCTTTTAGCAAAGGCATACACGTCGGTCGTGTACTATCGTAGCCCATGAACGCCAATTTTTGCCGCACTCTTTTAACGGGTAAGACCGTCGTACGTGTCACTCTGATTTTTACGGTTATTTTACGCAGTGTTGCTTGTCTGCTAGTGACAACTGTACGCAAACGCCATTGCTCTGTGTCGTTAAGTGATGATCGTCGGTCTCTGCGTTGTCCAGGGTGAGTCATTCCGGTTGTGAAAACGGTGCATCCGGGTGCCATGAAGATTACAGGGTGCAGCCAACTGCAGGTGGTGACTCAGGTCGGTATCAATCACGTGTGCCGCTTTGAATCGGAGGAGATTCTCTCTGGTTTCAGGCGGTTAGCGGAAACAGTGAAGGCTGCCAGTCTTGCTTCCGACATTAATGCGGAGCTCACCATCTGTAGCATCGTGTAGGCTGCAGATTCCTTGACTTGCGCTAGCGGTTTGCGGGTCTCCGGGTTCCGCTTAATAGGTCAGGAGTTAATGCCCGGAATGTGGTATCCTCAGCACACTTTTAACACTGTGGATCTCGGAATATTGAATTCCCTACCAATATCCGAAATGGAATGTCTCATACGGCCAGCTCCGACTACACAGTTCACAGTTCACATGAATCATCCGAGTACAAATAACACCTCCGCCAGTGCACTGTCGTCTGATATCTTGTGTACATGATATTACAATTATCTGTATATGTGCGTATCGCTGTCCTATGACTTTTCTCGCCTGCGTGGTAAACTAATATATTTCACTACAAACCTATGTTTTCTGCACTTCTTTTAACGCTGCAATGAACGATGCCTCCAGCTGTATCCCTGCGATATCTACACTTTCACAGAGTTCTAATGAATATGCACCCACCTCTTCAGAAAATGTTTGAATGCTGGCTCTGATCATCGTTTGCAATAGGCCATGTGGGATGCATGGCTGTCGTGTTTGATAAACGACGCGAAAATGTTCTGCCTAGAGTGAACATAATTGAGGAGCGCCGGAACAAAAACCCATATATCCACTTTTGCTGTATTCTCGTGTTTGAGCTGTAGGGGGGAGATGAGGCAGTAATAATACATGCTGCCACAAAATAATTTTCAGCACAACGCGACATCAAGTCTTTTGTGGTGTGTTTCTTCTTTTTATACCTTGTGGAGCCATTTAGAGATCACTATTTGTTACTTTCTGTATTAACAGCAAATGCGGATTTATCGAGTTTTGTTCCGGCGCTCCTCAATTGTTCAGCTGCAAGTACCAAGTATTGTTTTTCTAAATCACCGTCCTTGAAAGCGCGCAAGGAATTTAATAAAAGTAGCGCAATGTTGCAGCTCATCCGAACGGCACACCCTCTTGATTTGTCTAGTTCTCTTTCTTCTTCTTCTTCTTCTTCTTCTTCTGTCTCTTCAGAGAGCTTACTTTCAAGTTCTAAGACCTCATGTACACGCTCTGCTGTGTCACATTCTCCGTTTTCGTATTCTTTAACGCGGTAAGGCGTGTAGTCCCTTTGTAGACTGAATTTCCCGGAAGTATTCAGTGTATTACAATACTATACACTAAACATTATTAGTACCCATACTTCAGTATAAAAGATACGATTCTTCGCACTGCTGACTGAAGTACGACGACATTGTCGGTGTTATACAATGTCGACTCGTCACCGCTGCTATTAAATGGCACCGACTGCAGTTGGCATTTCTCCCGTGTCGTCACGACCACATGATGCGCTTTCCCCTCGCTCCCCACCACACCGTAATTGCTCTGTTCGCGAGCAAGTGCGTGAGCAAGCGCGAGAGTTCATGCTCAAAACCAGCGAGTTGTTACGCCCTGGTTCAGGACGATTAGAGAAAGACTGGGCTATCATTCTCAGGCCGAACAACAACTCTCTTCCCCCTACAATCAGGTATTGGCCGTGGCGACCACAATAGTGCACCGGACTAGCACCTAGGCGAAATGCTACGTTACAACCCGCTATTATCAAAAACTGTGAATTAACGGAGGACGTTGAATAAATTCAAATCACTTGCACCGTCCACCAGCTTTTTCCATTCTGGACTGCAGGCTTTGAAATCATCATCACCCAGCACATCCCCCGTACTGCTGTGCGTGGGATTCGGCGGGATGATACGCTGAGTGTTGTTCTTTGTAATGTGGACCCGCGAACCCATTTTTATCCCTCGGTAAATTGAATGGCCGCCGCTGCCTCCCCCTGCAGATTCTGCCAACGCAGATAACATGTGACACTGCTACGATAGCAGGCGCGTATAACGGTAACGGCCACCTGTACAGAAGCCACTAGGCTGCGAGTTAACGCGTGCCGTGGCAGTACAGCGGGCATACCGAGAGCAAAAGGGAAATAGATAAATAAAACGACAGTTGAAGCAAAAGTAAAGTTGTCAGATGTATGGTTCATCTAATAGGCGCAACACTCTCACAGGCGGATTTCACAAGTCGCCATGGTGGAGTTACCAGTTTATTACGCTGTCGACTGGAACGAACACATATACTAAGGGATGGCATATATTTTGGTTCGTTCATGACAAACTAATCTGTGCATGAAGAGTTCAGAGTTAAAGAGAACGAAGTCCATTTTTTTAATTATTTATTGACAGAACGTACAACTGCATCGTAAAAAAGTTGCTTTTCAGTGCAGTATTGGACCAAGCCCATACTTAAATTTCTATCCGCAAGATAGCATTATTATAGTTAACTGCGTTCAGACGTATACTAAACCAAGGTCACAATTGTCCTGTTTTATGACACAGATTGGTGTTAATAATTGGCAACCAGTGCTGTACAATCGCAATAAAGTCATGAGATGGTCAATTGACTCTTTTATTAGAACATGTTACGCGTTTCGGGATTACACCCATCTTCAGACAACTGTTACAAAAAAGTACAAAATATTAGTGAACAGCACACTCAACACGTCTCAGCGTTACAAAAAATGAGATCTAATCATATGAGTTATATACCACAAACTTCGTCTCCTTCCTAACCAACGAGGCGAACAGCCTTGACAGCTCGAATAAAGTGTCGAATAACATATGACTGCGACACAGCAGTCTTGAAGCAGAGCGTATACTGACGCTAAACAAGTCAACTAGTAGCGAAGCGCCCTCGGTAGAGGGCGCTGCATGGCCATGTGCTCCATGCGTTCCATGTAATTTGATAATAATAGACTCAGCATATAACGTCTAACAGGGTGTAATTACGACTAGCAATCGGTATAGTACTTCCGTACACGTTAACACTAAAGGATTTCTTATTTAATTTTGTTTTTAAACCTCCAGAGCCCCTTTTCTACATTGCCATACTATGCCTATAGCCAGTAGTGGCACTAAGAACAACTCAGACAGTATGTCAATATAAAAAAAGTGATGGGGAGGGTGGGGAGGGGGGGGGGGAGTTCCTTCATGAATAAACCTTTCAACCTCTCAAATCTCTAAATGAATACCGCCAAATTAAATATAACCAACATTATCTCTCACTAACTAAAACCCTGTGGTCAGTTCGCGTACACAAACGTCTTAGGTGCTATCTGTTAAAGCCAACGGCAACCACGACGGCGGCAACCATTCGCCTAACGAATTACAACCAAGTGATATTCATGGGCCATGACTGCCCAAATAGAAGCCTTCAAACAACAGTTTACACCCCTCTACCACATGGAAATGTTTCATGGTGAGGGGAAGAGCATTTTCGTGAAATCCCAAAACACAGGTGGGTTATGCGTCATACATTCCTCATATATACTAGGGGCACGACAATTGCCCGAGTCATACCTATGCTAACCGGATAATGGAGAGCTCCAGAGTTTTTAAAAAACAAAAAACAAAACATTAAAAGTGTTAAAACTTGTAAGTCTAAAATCAATCAACTAAACCATTGTGTTACCCATGACAATCCAAAGGGTTCGGTGGTGAACAAATCCGTATATGCCAACCTATCTGCGAATCTAACTTTCCCCGCATGACGTTAAACCAGCCAACCACTCAGCAAAAAACCGAGCTTATCATAACGGTACGTGCACAGAACACCACCAGCTCCTATAAAATACACAAACATACTTCTCATGAGGGGATAATAGACACCAAGCTCAAAATACACTCCTGGAAATTGAAATAAGAACACCGTGAATTCATTGTCCCAGGGAGGGGAAACTTTATTGACACATTCCTGGGGTCAGATACATCACATGATCACACTGACAGAACCACAGGCACATAGACACAGGCAACAGAGCATGCACAATGTCGGCACTAGTACAGTGTATATCCACCTTTCGCAGCAATGCAGGCTGCTATTCTCCCATGGAGACGATCGTAGAGATGCTGGATGTAGTCCTGTGGAACAGCTTGCCATGCCATTTCCACCTGGCGCCTCAGTTGGGCCAGCGTTCGTGCTGGACGTGCAGACCGCGTGAGACGACGCTTCATCCAATCCCTAACATGCTCAATGGGGGACAGATCCGGAGATCTTGCTGGCCAGGGTAGTTGACTTACACCTTCTAGAGCACGTTGGGTGGCACGGGATACATGCGGACGTGCATTGTCCTGTTGGAACAGCAAGTTCCCTTGCCGGTCTAGGAATGGTAGAACGATGGGTTCGATGACGGTTTGGATGTACCGTGCACTATTCAGTGTCCCCTCGACGATCACCAGTGGTGTACGGCCAGTGTAGGAGATCGCTCCCCACACCATGATGCCGGGTGTTGGCCCTGGGTGCCTCGGTCGTATGCAGTCCTGATTGTGGCGCTCACCTGCACGGCGCCAAACACGCATACGACCATCATTGGCACCAAGGCAGAAGCGACTCTCATCGCTGAAGACGACACGTCTCCATTCGTCCCTCCATTCACGCCTGTCGCGACACCACTGGAGGCGGGCTGCACGATGTTGGGGCGTGAGCGGAAGACGGCCTAACGGTGTGCGGGACCGTAGCCCAGCTTCATGGAGACGGTTGCGAATGGTCCTCGCCGATACCCCAGGAGCAACAGTGTCCCTAATTTGCTGGGAAGTGGCGGTGCGGTCCCCTACGGCACTGCGTACGATCCTACGGTCTTGGCGTGCATCCGTGCGTCGCTGCGGTCCGGTCCCAGGTCGACGGGCACGTGCACCTTCCGCCGACCACTGGCGACAACATCGATGTACTGTGGAGACCTCACGCCCCACGTGTTGAGCAATTCGGCGGTACGTCCACCCGGCCTCCCGTATGCCCACTGTACGCCCTCGCTCAAAGTCCGTCAACTGCACATACGGTTCACGTCCACGCTGTCGCGGCATGCTACCAGTGTTAAAGACTGCGATGGAGCTCCGTATGCCACGGCAAACTGGCTGACACTGACGGCGGCGGTGCACAAATGCTGCGCAGCTAGCGCCATTCGACGGCCAACACCGCGGTTCCTGGTGTGTCCGCTGTGCCGTGCGTGTGATCATTGCTTGTACAGCCCTCTCGCAGTGTCCGGAGCAAGTATGGTGGGTCTGACACACCGGTGTCAATGTGTTCTTTTTTCCATTTCCAGGAGTGTAGTATCCGTTCAGACAAGCCGAGAAACCAGTTGTTTCCACCGGAACCCTGTTCATTAAAGACTGGGTTATTCATGAAGGAACTCCACCCCCCCCCCCCCCATTATTTATTTTATATTAACATATGGTTTGAGTTGTGCTTAGTGCCACTACTGGCTATAGGCATAGTATGGCAATGTAAAAAAAAAAAAGCTCTGGAGGTTTAAAAAAATTTAAAAAATCCTATAGTGTTGTCTTATAAGAGAGTCGATTGAACATCTCGTGACTTTATTGCGATTGTACAGCATTGGTTGCCAATTATTAACAAAAAAAAAAAAATGATCGCAGGCCTCAGATGGGATTTTATGTCCTGTATATCACAGATTGGTGTTATATCTTATACCTTCAAATGTTTTTTATATTAGCAGCAATACTTGTCTTGGAGTGAAATGTCTCCTCAAGTGTCGATCGTTCTGTGAGTGTAACGTACTGGGCTCAGCATCGGAGAATGTCACCTGCCTGCAAGGCTCACAGCGTGTGTATTATTGAACTATATGAGACAAAATTTAATTAGTACAAACTATGGTGTGCATACAATTTATTGTACATGTAAACGTCAATATAGATATTCAGATTTAGGTTATGACATGTTAGGTATGCCTGCCTTCATTGGCGATGATGTCGCGCAGATGAGTAGCGAAATTCTGCCCGACCCCCTGTCGTTTCGGAACGCCGACTCTGACGATAATCTTCGAATGGCTGTTTTCAGCTCAGCAATGGTTTTAGCATTATTGCTGTGCACCTTGTCTTTCATACAGTCCCACAAAAAGGAGTCGCATGTGTTCAGATCCGGAGAATACGGCAGCCAATCGAGGTCCAAGCCAGTGGCCTCTGGGTACCCCACGGCCCGAATGAGGTCCCCAAAGTGTTCCTCCAGCACATCAAACACTCTCCTGCTCCGACTGAGTTGAACTCCGCCTTGCATGAACCACAACTTAAATCAGGGTCGCCTTGGGTGATTGGGATGGAATCACCTTTCAAAACGCTCACGTACCGTTTGGTAGCCACCATGCCATCAGGGAACATCGCACCGATTATTCCGTGACTGGAAATTACACACCGCACAATCAGCCGCTGAGGGCGAAGAGAATTCTCGATCGCGAAATGCGGATTCTCAGACCCCCAAATGCGCCAATTTTGCTTATTGACGAACCTATCCGAATGAAAGTGGGCTTCGTTGCTAAACCAAGCCATGCATGTGCGTACTAATTCCAATCATGAACCGCAGCGAACCGTGCAGTTTTACCGTCCTAATGCAAACCGTTCAAAAGTTATGACGATTTTATTTCATATGGTTCAATAACTGTTACCTCGTACACGCTCTGCATAGAAACGATATGCAAACCGGCGTAAGCCGTATATTGCCTTAACTCAGCAAATTGCTAATCACAGTCATTTAAAATGCTCTGTGATTCTAGAACTGTTAAATATAAATGACAGCAATTCTCATCAACTGCTTGTCATGTAAATTAATTAAATTTCCTTCCATACATGTATTGTTCTGTGGGATTTTGGGGGGGGGGGGGGGGGGGGGGTGTCCGCTTTACAACGGAACAGCACCACAGTGAGTGCACAATTTAGTGATGTCAAATAAATTGGTAATTATTACTTATTTGTGGGTAGTCTGGCGTAATTTGTTGCAGGTGAAAAGAAAAGTAGGAAAACAAATCAATTATTTAAAATACCGGATTTATTTTCCCTAAATTGCTTCACAATTAAATGAATATTTTCTCACAATCAAGACAAATATAGCTGCTTGCTTGAAGCTCAATGAAAGAATAGTCACCTCTAAAACAATTTAACATATTCTATTCCACAGCGGAATGCATGCTGATGTGCGCAGAAGTACCATCATTGATTGTGAAGCATACAGATTGTTCGGCTATTTCTGTAAAACCGCGATTGGCTTTCCAAAATCTGAGCAGCTCCCAAATGCAAGTTAAAGCCGGACTGTCGATCCAAAATAAGTAAAACATTGGAAAAACTAAGCAAAGTTACGGATCTGACTTTGCAGATTGTGAGCTCAGAGCAAAGGCAGTGCTAGCGCTGAAATGTGACACTTGCTGAACCGATTCACCGAAATCTGGGCCAGGCTGCGAAAGGGCAAGTGTGTGTGTCGATGTATGACGTCACATCCACACATCTCCACACCATCTCCCTGTCTTAATCGCGTTTATCTCCGCTCCGAGAAACTCACAGCTTGGAGGGAAGGACGCACAACGTGCGCCACAGCGACGACCAAGAATTACTCTCGACACGCTAAGACGCAGGAGAAAGCTGCCAAAACGTCTCCCCTAGCGCTTACAGTATCTTCGTTAACTGGCCAGAGGTTCGTACACTGTATACGCTGTGTCACCGCTCATTGGTTCAGGCACTCACGCCTATCGTGGTGACCCGTCTGACTGGATGGCATCATACGGTCGATTAGATTCAGGAATTTTCCCAAGCTTGTGTTACGTGTTTGCAACCGCCGAAAGGAAAAAAAACGGATTCTTTACGTCAGCAAACCTTGCGGACTGTGGTCGCTCTGCTCCAAGGCCCGTGCCACCTTTCGAACAATGGAAACCGGCCAGTTTGTGGCCCAAACGTTTCTGTGAATCAGCAGCCGACAAGGGGGTCTTGAGCCATGCCGTACTCAAAGCGTTAAGACCAATTTGTTGCGTACCTTCTCATGTTTGCCTCAGGGGAGAGAAAATTCACGAATCTTAGCACATGAGCCACTAACTACGTGTTTCCATGCAGCACAGTGAACAACGTTAAGCTGCCAGTTTTACTTATTATCGCAAAACTATAGCCTATATTACTGGACTGTCACAGGAGTTTTAAGAGGGGACGTTCTTGGAAAACACACGCTATTTGAAAGATGCGCCTAACCTACAATTTGGAAGATACGCAAATGAAATTCTGTACCGTGGTTTACATTAAACTAACACATGTACTGTTAACGTCTTTTCATTGCATTTATTTAGCTTTTTTATGAAATTAAAAATTTTGTCTCAAAAAATAATACGTGTTCCTTCTTCTTAGAATCTATTCAACAGGCATCTATAAAATGTTTTCTGCTCAATTTCTCTGCATTTTAATAATTTTTTCATTATCATTCTGTAACTACAACATAAAATTTATGCAAAATTCCAAGCACTTCGCCCCATACCTCAGCTTACAACCATAATTTCTAAATTTACTACTGGGACAACATTTATTGGATTCATAGAAATAAATTTGCAATATTCCATAATTCTTGCCTTCATAAATTCTTAGAAAAATTTAAATAAACTTCAAAGAAACCTAATTTTCAGAAAGTGCAATTTGAAGTTCAACCTAACGTTTTCTCGTATTTCACCTCCTCAGACAACCCCACATTTGTACTGAGAATCCTCTTTTCCTTCTAGGCTTCTCTTCTGGTTTCCTGTTTAGTGCATTCCTTCTCTAACCACACCTGCAGCGAAGCGTTGTAAATTTATTTTTCTCAAGATATTGTGAGTGAAATTTCCTTTTTTGAATCTAGTTCCCTCTAAAACTTTCAGGCTCTCCGCGTTCCCATCATTAAACAGAAAAACTGCATCATAAGCTGCGATTCTGACAACTTAAATCTCTGTCAGTAGCCCAAGGGAAAATAAGAATTGCTTCTTCATAAAAGAAGCAGATGTTTTGTTATTGTTTCTAAAATGCAGAACAGAGTCAAAAGTGATATGTAAAACCGAGTATATATCACAGCCTTCTAGACGTATTCGGTGCGAGTTTTCTCGAAAGTAATGCACGGAATTGTTTTTCTCTGAGCTGCCGGCCGTTGTGACCGAGCGGTTCTAGACGCTTCAGTGCGGAACCGTGCTACTGCTACGGTCGCAGGTTCTAATCCTGCCTCGGGCATGGAAGTGTGTGATGTCCTTAGGTTAGTTAGTTCTAAGTTAGGTAGTTCTAAGTCTAGGGACTGATGACCTCAGATATTAAGTCCCATAGTGCTTAGAGCCATTTGAACCATTTCTCTGGTATTGATGTGTTGCTTCAAAATGTGTGGCGTGGCAGAAAGGTCGCGTCACATATTTAATTATTTTACTATCCATGAGTTCTAGTAAAAATTAAACAATAAATTAAAAACTGACATTTTCCGTCAGTTTCATTAACATCTCCCATTAACAGCTTGACAAGGTGGGAAATGACAAAAGAAAATGTCAACCTATCTTGTATTAGCAAGCATTTAAAGAGAAAACGTAAAGGTTTGAAGGCGTAGTCCTGTTTTCAGCCGTGTGCGCTGGGAAAAACGGATACTTAAAATTGACACTAACTCTGATGGTGATATGAAAATTTGATTTGAAGTTCCTAGAGTCTGGCCACTAAGTCTTGCCTAACGACGATAACTTCCATCTAATAATTATAGAGACGAGCAAGAAACAATACGTAATTTGCAGGCTTTTGTGGCCGTTGTCACTGAAGTTAAAATCTTCTGGGTTATTAGGCCGCGTCATATTTCTACTAAAATAATCGACGTTTCGACGCCTCTGCTGGGATCTTCCTCAAGATCTCATGGTGTCCACTACTGCTAGAACAAAAGTGCTGTGTTCTAGGAGTAGTGGACACCGTAAGATCCTGAGGAAGATCCCAGCAGAGGGGTCGAAACGTCGGTCATTTTGGTAGAAATATGATGCGGCCCAATAACCCAGGAGATTTTAACTTCAAGGAACAATACGTTTATGTGCCACAGCTTCTTGATCACGTTGATACAAGCGTGAAAGAAGTATGAGGCGAAAGTTACAGTAATTTTAATGTTCAGAAGTAAATTCGTAAGTCTGGTACCTTAAAATTCCTTTCTCTGAAAAGTGACTTGGTCTGCTTCAGTTCTGAGCCCTCCATTTATCTCGAAATTAAATTCCAAAACGTTATGGCTGACAGATAATTAGTTAAGTTGGAAATAAAATGAGGTCCGCTGTGGTTCGCGATTAAGCTAGCTTCAAAGTACCTGCGTGGTTTCCCACGATATAGGAGAGATCATCCGCAACCGGCTGGCTCTCTGCGCTCTATGGCAGCCTCGACTTAGAGAGCTTATAATATCTCTCTCTCCTCTCTCTCTCTCCCTCTCTCTCTCTCTCTCTCTCTCTCTCTTTGTCCGTACATAGAGCATATTCAAAGAGACAAGTTGCCAACATCACTGCGGTGAATGGACGAACAGACAATAGCGGAATGCGAAGACCATCTGAAGTGCCCCCGTCATGAAACAAAAACATAACATGAAACTGCAAAAATACATTAGTAAACTATTTTTGATTTACGCGTCGTTACTAGACCAATAACAAATTTCTCTCACTCGATTTACGCCTGTAATATATGGAGTTCGTACACTGGCAGTATGCATATTTCTACTTTGAAGTTCGCTCAGGGAGCACATCGCTGCACTAGACTACAAATTTAGGTGCTGCAGGATTTGTTTTCCACGTCAAATGTAAAAAGTTAAAAATGAAACAACGTCAAACAAAATAAAATCGTATGCTGTCGTCCGTTTCTGGTGTTCAACAAGTGGCTGAAGATGTATCAAAGAGCATTCATACGACGTTCTTGCAAAACGATTCACGGATGCAGACTGAATGTCTTTCATGAGAAGCCTCACAAATAAGTACTTGTGAGATCCCGTAATATTAAAATGTACTGCAATAATGAAATAAAAGAACAAATGTAACAAGAAAACCGTCTTTACCCAATTCTAAATACTAAATATTAATGTCTTAACAAAAATTGCAAATCTACTGACATTGTATGTCATGAGACTGTAAAAGTTTGCCAAGGCGATTTGTTCAGCAGTAGAAGTAAAATTGTACGCTAATTTACGATGTATAGCGCTTCAGCAACCACCTACTAATGCGAAAAAAAATGCCAACAACATATCAACCCCAACAGGCAAGCGGTAATACCGCTTGGTGTCCTGGACCAATGGCTCTGAGCACTATGGGATTTAACTGCTGGGGTCATCAGTCCCCTAGAACTTAGAACTACTTAAACCTAACTAACCGAAAGATATCACACGCATCCATGCCCGAGGCAGGATTCGAACCCACGACCGTAGCGGTAGCGCGGTTCCAGACTGTAGCGCCTAGAACCGCTCGGCCACTCCGACCGGCTGTCCTGGACCGTCATAAAACTGAGAATAACGACATATTTTCAGTTAAAAATGGCGATGACGTTACAGAGACTGAATGTTGCTAGCAAGAGGTGTAACACAGTGTTTCTGCAGAACCTGGTGGCCCCATGCACGAAATTAAAAAAAAAAAAGGAGTGCATAATAAAATCTGTACATTACGTTAGTTGATAGTACGAATGATGTTGATAGCAACAAACTAAAATTGTTCCCTGTATCTATGACACTTACTTTGAGTAAAATGAAGAAGTAAACTCTTATTAATGATCAAGAATGATGCTACCCAGTAACTATTAAGGCGTTAAAATTCTTTTCTTTGAAACGTGTAAGTGTGTGATCCGAAGAAGTCTACGATATGAAATACTGCGATCTGATGTGAAGGACAGGGAAATCATATTTTCAAGCAACCTGTGCAACAGTAACTGCGCGGTCCAATAGTATTAATGTGACCAAGCCGTATTTTCGACGTCAGCTTGGAATAACATCTCACAGATGGCGGTTGGCACCACTAGCAGTGGAAGGCGTACAAAGAATTTCAGGGGGACGGGGCAATCAGTGCAGCTGATGTCGTAAAGCGGAAACGGAACGATTTATCTGAAGTGGAAAAGGGCATTTTCTCTTGGAAAGGGTAGAGGCTCTTCCGAAACGATTAAGTTTGTAAACTGCTCGCGTGCTGTCGTGGTTAAAGTACACCGTGCATAACAACATGGTTTTATCCAAAACGCCAATCAACTGTGGTACACCACGGGCCATAGATGGCAAGGCTGAATGAAAGCTGCGGAGTTGTGTACGGGTGAGCAGTCGTTCAACTGTCGAACAACTGACCGCCGTTCAGTGAACTTTCTTGCGAATAGGCCTCTGTAGCAGGCACTTGGTTCATGCACCCATGCTGACTGCTGTTCAACGGCGATGAAGACTGATATTTGCACGCTAATTCCGTTACTGGACGTCCGCTGATTACCGCCAGGTGGCATTTTCCGACGAATCACGTTTTATTCTCCATCGCACAAATGGCCGTTGCGGTGTACGACGTGAAACACCTCAAAGCAGAGAAGGAGGGTGAGACGCCCTGCTATACGCGCAGGACAGGAAAGGGGCCAAAATGAGTGGCTGTCAGTTGCTCTCGAACATACGAACATACTACTTTATTCATTTGACAAACATTACAAGAGTAAAGAAAACGTTAAAAACAGAGAAAAGCCAAACATTAATTTTAGAACTTAATTCCCGGCTAAATGCGCCAGTCAATCTCACGCCTTAAGGGCAAAACAACTTTAATGTAAAACCGGCTGAAGGCCAATAACTGAAGACGAAAAACAGGAATTTGAATTTTAAAAGGCAGAAGGCCTTATCCTAAAACATTTCTCTAAATTAGGCTGAAGGCCCAAACAATCTCACGCCGTAAGGGCAAAACAACTTTAATTTAAAATCGGCTAGAAGCCATACGCAAACAAACAACAAGGATGAATAAGAAAAGGCAGTACATCAAATGGCGCCCAGAAGTTCCCAAGGTCCAGGCGAAGGTTCGAGTCCTTCCTCGGGCATGGGTGTGTGTATTTGTGCTTAGCATACTTTAGGTTAAGTAGTGTGTAAGCTTAGGGACTGATGAACTTAGCAGTTAAGTCCCATAAGATTTCACGCACATTTGAACATTTTTATAGTTCCCAAGTGTCGGCCTGGAATTCAAACACTAACGCTCGCTTAGGTGAAACAGGCAGTCGTCCCCACAATTCTTAAACCAACGACAACCCAACCGACAGACAGTCAACGGACCCACCGACAAGATAACTTCCGTTCCACCCGACCAGCACACAACAGGGAGTTCAATGGAACACGCAGAAGGTATCGGCGCCCACAACGAATTAAACATTAAGCTGTCAAACTACACGCCGTGCTGGACAGCCACAACACGACGAAGAAAATACACCGCCTGAATTTACGTCAACGGCCAGGGCAGGTAACCGGAACGTTAACGGCCACAAGGCAGAAGATTCCGCTGGTGCACTTCAATTCAGAAATAATCAAGTTAAGTTAAAATCCACAGGGGGGGTGGCTAGAATTTCGCCAACTTGAAAACACACGTTGTTGCTCGTGGGAATGCCCCAACATCCCACAACGAATCCAGAATGAGATTTTCACTCTGCAGCGGAGTGTGCGCTGATATGAAACTTCCTGGCAGATTAAAACTGTGTGCCCGACCGAGACTCGAACTCGGGACCTTTGCCTTTCGCGGGCAAGTGCTCTACCATCTGAGCTACCGAAGCACGACTCACGCCCGGTACTCACAGCTTTACTTCTGCCAGTACCTCGTCTCCTACCTTCCAAACTTTACAGAAGCTCTCCTGCGAACCTTGCAGAACTAGCACTCCTGAAAGAAAGGATATTGCGGAGACATGGCTTAGCCACAGCCTGGGGGATGTTTCCAGAATGAGATTTTCACTCTGCAGCGGAGTGTGCGCTGATATGAAACTTCCTGGCAGATTAAAACTGTGTGCCCGACCGAGACTCGAACTCGGGACCTTTGCCTTTCGCGGGCAAGTGCTCTACCATCTGAGCTACCGAAGCACGACTCACGCCCGGTACTCACAGCTTTACTTCTGCCAGTACCTCGTCTCCTACCTTCCAAACTTTACAGAAGCTCTCCTGCGAACCTTGCAGAACTAGCACTCCTGAAAGAAAGGATATTGCGGAGACATGGCTTAGCCACAGCCTGGGGGATGTTTCCAGAATGAGATTTTCACTCTGCAGCGGAGTGTGCGCTGATATGAAACTTCCTGGCAGATTAAAACTGTGTGCCCGACCGAGACTCGAACTCGGGACCTTTGCCTTTCGCGGGCAAGTGCTCTACCATCTGAGCTACCGAAGCACGACTCACGCCCGGTACTCACAGCTTTACTTCTGCCAGTACCTCGTCTCCTACCTTCCAAACTTTACAGAAGCTCTCCTGCGAACCTTGCAGAACTAGCACTCCTGAAAGAAAGGATATTGCGGAGACATGGCTTAGCCACAGCCTGGGGGATGTTTCCAGAATGAGATTTTCACTCTGCAGCGGAGTGTGCGCTGATATGAAACTTCCTGGCAGATTAAAACTGTGTGCCCGACCGAGACTCGAACTCGGGACCTTTGCCTTTCGCGGGCAAGTGCTCTACCATCTGAGCTACCGAAGCACGACTCACGCCCGGTACTCACAGCTTTACTTCTGCCAGTACCTCGTCTCCTACCTTCCAAACTTTACAGAAGCTCTCCTGCGAACCTTGCAGGAGACGAGGTACTGGCAGAAGTAAAGCTGTGAGTACCGGGCGTGAGTCGTGCTTCGGTAGCTCAGATGGTAGAGCACTTGCCCGCGAAAGGCAAAGGTCCCGAGTTCGAGTCTCGGTCGGGCACACAGTTTTAATCTGCCAGGAAGTTTCATATCAGCGCACACTCCGCTGCAGAGTGAAAATCTCATTCTGGAAACATCCCCCAGGCTGTGGCTAAGCCATGTCTCCGCAATATCCTTTCTTTCAGGAGTGCTAGTTCTGCAAGGTTCGCAGGAGAGCTTCTGTAAAGTTTGGAAGGTAGGAGACGAGGTACTGGCAGAAGTAAAGCTGTGAGTACCGGGCGTGAGTCGTGCTTCGGTAGCTCAGATGGTAGAGCACTTGCCCGCGAAAGGCAAAGGTCCCGAGTTCGAGTCTCGGTCGGGCACACAGTTTTAATCTGCCAGGAAGTTTCATATCAGCGCACACTCCGCTGCAGAGTGAAAATCTCATTCTGGAAACATCCCCCAGGCTGTGGCTAAGCCATGTCTCCGCAATATCCTTTCTTTCAGGAGTGCTAGTTCTGCAAGGTTCGCAGGAGAGCTTCTGTAAAGTTTGGAAGGTAGGAGACGAGGTACTGGCAGAAGTAAAGCTGTGAGTACCGGGCGTGAGTCGTGCTTCGGTAGCTCAGATGGTAGAGCACTTGCCCGCGAAAGGCAAAGGTCCCGAGTTCGAGTCTCGGTCGGGCACACAGTTTTAATCTGCCAGGAAGTTTCATATCAGCGCACACTCCGCTGCAGAGTGAAAATCTCATTCTGGAAACATCCCCCAGGCTGTGGCTAAGCCATGTCTCCGCAATATCCTTTCTTTCAGGAGTGCTAGTTCTGCAAGGTTCGCAGGAGAGCTTCTGTAAAGTTTGGAAGGTAGGAGACGAGGTACTGGCAGAAGTAAAGCTGTGAGTACCGGGCGTGAGTCGTGCTTCGGTAGCTCAGATGGTAGAGCACTTGCCCGCGAAAGGCAAAGGTCCCGAGTTCGAGTCTCGGTCGGGCACACAGTTTTAATCTGCCAGGAAGTTTCATCCCACAACGAAATTCAAATGACACAATGTGAACAGTTTGGGCTGGCTGGTAGATTAAGTGAACACTCAACTTTCGTATCCGGGATCGGCGAGCCACGGACCTCGTAGCAAAGGGAACAGTCCCTCACACTCCGACCGCGCTTGGACGCCCACCAGTGGGCTGCTCCACGCCAACCGACTAACTCGTCGCATACAGCGCAACCGGAAACTATAAGCGCGTGGCCAAAGATAGTACAAGGGTGCGAATATCGATACACGCTACTGCTGCCACTTGCGGAGAGAGAGGATAACAGCATAATCGGGATAACCGAGGGAGAATAAACACAGACTAACAACCAAGGTTTAATGCAAACAATAAGACGAGCCAGCCACGTCTCAGAGGGGGCGTTATGGTGTGGGGAATGTTTTCATGGCATTCCCTTGGTGATCCCCTCAATATGAGAGGCATAATGTATCAAGTATGCATGTATCGTTGGAGGCCATGCCCACTCTAAATGCAGTTTGGTTTTCCTCGGCACGGTGGTATCTACCAGGAGGACAATGAAACATGTCACAGAACTCGCGGTGTATGTGCGTGGCTCGAAGAGCGCCAGGATGGCTTTACCGAACCCCCTGGTCACCAAACTCCCCGGACTTAAACCCAATCGAGTATGTGTGGCACAAACTCGATAGTGGTGTTCGCGCCATGGATCCTCAACCGAGAAACTTACTGCAGCTGGGCAACGCACAGGAGTCGGCTTGGCTCCGCATCCCTATCGGTACTTTCCAGAATCTCAGTGGTTGGCCACATTAATGTAACTGGGCAACGTGTAAAAAAGACGACATCTCGCATGCATCACTATTAATCCAGAACTGGATGCAAACTGAATGATCATTTACTCCATTCACTCTGTGCATGGGCGATCAGTGACAGTATACATCCCCGACGTTTACTCAAGCTTACGGGCAAGGCCACATAAAAAATGTGGTTAGCGGTTCATTTAATCTGCGGATCGATAAAACGCCTCCGTCGAGGCATACTGTGCTTCCCATCTCCATCAACGAGCTAGCCGATGCCGAGGGTCGTTAATAACAAGCCTCATCCGTCAGGGTGTCAGGATTTATTCCAGAACCAATCTATCACTCTGCAGCGGTGTGCGCGCTTTTCGAATACTTTGTGATGGACGTCGGAGTTTCATTCTGAAAACAGTCTCCTAGGCTGTGGTAGAGCCCACAAGGTACGCAGGAGATATGCTGTTAAGTTTCAGGAAATACGGAAGAGGGGCTGGCAGAAGCGAAGCCGTAAGGGCGGGTCGTGATTCTTGTGTGGAATGCTAATTCAATAACAGCACTGAGTACGAAGGGCGCCGGCCGCGGTGGCCGAGCGGTTCCAGGCGCTTCAGTCCGGAACCGCGCGACTGCTACGGTCGCAGGTTCGAATGCTGACTCGGGCATGGATGTGTGTGATGTCCTTACGTTAGTTAGGTTTAAGTAGTTCTAAGTTCTAGGGGACTGATGACCTCAGATGTTAAGTCCCATAGTGCTTAGAGCCATTTGAGCCAGCACGAAGGGCCAGGTTCTCAGTTCGACCTACGATGTGGCAGACACTTATTATCTGCCAGTGAGTTTCAACAAAGTTAGTGTTTGTGATGGTACATCTTGTCTGCCCCATAGTTCCTGTAACAAGCGAAGCCCAAAGAAAGTGTGGCATCGAAAGCATCGGACTCGATACTGCTCACAGACGTTAATCAAAGAGTCAGTTTAAATAGCGGTTAACCAAAGCGTGTCCGCCCCGATAGCTGAGTGGTTGCCGGCACGGTAGCTCAGCGTGTTCGGTCAGAGAACTGGCTGGTCTGTAATAAAAAAACTGAATCATGGACCAACAAACGAACTTCAACCGATGTCATGTGACGTCCGCTAGCACCAAAATGCAACGAACAGTAACGAACAAAAAAAAAAAAAAAAAAAAAAAAAAAATCGCCGGCACGGTAGCTCAGCGTGTTCGGTCAGAGGGTTTCGCTACCCTCTGTAATAAAAAAAACTGGATAAACGGATCAACCAACAGCCTGAACGAGTGTCATCGGACGTCCGCCACGAACAAATTCAACCAACAATATAGATCAAAATGAGATGAAAAAAAAGTGGTCAGCGTGGCGGTCTGGCACGCCAAGGGGCCCGGGTTTGATTGCCGGATGGGTCGGAGATTTTGTCCGCTCAGGGACTGGGTGTTGTGTTGTCCTCATTATAATTTCATCATCACCAGTGCAAGGCAACGGAATCACTTCCCTAGACGCTCATGCGGTGGACCTCTCTGACGAGGCTTCCCCCATGACAACACATGCCGTAAGGCAGGACACAAAGTTCTTTTTTTTTTTTTTTTTTTTTTTTTTTTTTTTTTTTTTTTTTTTTTTTAACCAAAGCATATCATGTGGCTGAAGATGAACAAGAAGGGCAGTCTCATAATCATAATACTTTTAGGGGACCGTATTTGACTTTTTTAACTGCCATACATTTTGCACTGTACGTAGATATACAAACAAGCAGGAAATCAGTATTAAGCGCTCGAATCGGGAGAAAGAGTGCATTAGTTTTCAATATCAGGTTTCACAAGTAGTCAAGCATCAGTTGAAAGTACAAGTTACAAAATGTCAACGCAGCCAGTATAGGGTTTAGACGGGCGAAAGAGAAGTATCAGCAACGAGGAATAACAATGGCGCGTAATGGCGTCTTGCCTAGCCTGTAAGCTGTAGTATTACCTCGTGACATACAGACGATATGGTTGTCTTACGATGGGATGAATGACGAGATAATTTACTTCTTGCGAATAGTAAATGTCATACACGACTGTCAAAGTCTCTGACAACATCTTTAGATGTGTGAGGTTTTAGAAGCAGACTTTCACAATCATGGAGACACCACGAAGTCCTTTTTGTCATTGTCTATGCGGACGCCACGGGTTGACTGGTCCAGCAAATGGACAAAAGTGACGTTGATTTACGCTGCTGGGTCCTGTTTGAAACTCAACTCCAGTAAGGAAACAGCAGACTGTCATAATAGGCATTATTTACCGTTGCCACCCAAAACGGCCATTCCTACAGAAAGATACGTCCGTCTTACAGACGATTTTCTGAGGGAACTCTCGAGATCTGTTAGGTTGCCATTATCTGGTCGGTCTGAGTCATTGCGCCCCTACATCGTCCCTACTGAGGTGGGAATCCTCTGAACAGGCGTGCAGTATGAGTCATTCGCAAGACAGGTGACGTCATATGGCTCGGGAGTATGTAGTTTCTATGAGATATGATAAAGAGTTCAGTAGCTGACAGACACTGCTAGAGCTGCAGTCAAAATACTCTTTAGTTTTATTTGCAATTTTGTGTGTTTAATTTTCTAATTGTTTATTAATTACTATTATTATTGTGTTTCGTTATGAGAGTGAAAGGAGGTGTGAATGTGAAATACAGTTTTTGTACTATACAGTGAAGTAATTGGTGACGTGAGGAATGTTAGAGAATCACGTGTGTTTTAGGCATTCGTACCGGGAAATTTATTATAAACTATTTCTGTAGTTTATGGTACTGGGAAAATGAGATTATGATTTCGGAAAAAAGTATTGTTAAAAGAGGATTTATTTTATATTTCTGGGTTTTCCAAATTTATTCACGATCAACGGATCGTGACAGGGCCAAATATCTCACGAAATAAGCGTCAAACGAAAAAACTGCAAAGACGGAAACTTGTATAGCTTGAAGGGGGAAACCAGATGGCGCTATGGTTGGCCCGCTAGATGGTGCTGCCTTAGGTCAAACGGATATCAACTGCGTTTTTTTAAACAGGAACCCCCATTTTTATTACATATTCGTGCAGTACGTAAAGAAATATGAATGTTTTGGTTTGACCACTTTTTTCGCTTTGTGATGGATGGCGCTGTAATAGTCACAAACACATGGCTCACAATTTTAGATGAACAGTTGGTAACAGGTTTGAACATTTTATTTCGATTGTTCCAATGTGATACATGTCCCTTTGTGAACTTATCATTTCTGAGAACGCATGCTGTTACAGCGTGATTACCTGTAAATACCTCATTAACGCAATAAATGCTCAAAATGATGTCCGTCAACCTCAATGCATTTGGCAATACATGTAACGACATTCCTCTCAACAGCGAGTAGTACACTTTCCGTAATGTTCGCAGATGCATTGACAATGCGCTGACGCATGTTGTGAGGTGTTGCCGGTGGAACACGCTGTCAAATATCCTTCAACTTTCCCCACAGAAAGAAATCCGGGGACGTCAGATCCGGTGAACGTGCGAGCCATGGTATGATGCTTCGACGACCAATCCACCTGTCATGAAATATGCTATTCAATACCGCTTCAACTGGCCGCGAGCTATGTGCCGGACATCCATCATATTGGAAGTACATCGCCATTCTGTCATGCAGTGAAACTTCTTGTAGTAACATCGGTAGAACACTACGTAGGAAATCAGCATACATTGCACCATTTAGATTGCCATCGATAACATGGGGAGCAATTATCCTTCCTCCCATAATGCCGCACCATACATTAACCCGCCAAGATCGCTGACGTTCCACTTGTCGCAGCCATCGTGGATTTTCCGTTGCCCAAAAGTGCATATTATGCCGGTTTACATTACCGCTGTAGGTGAATGTTGCTTCGTCGCTAAATAGAACGCGTGCAAAAAATCTGTCATCGTCCCGTAATTTCTCTTGTGTCCAATGTCAGAACTGTACATGACGTTCAAAGTCGTCACCGTGCAATTCCTGGTGCATACAAATATGGTACGGGTGCAATCGATGTTGATGTAGCATTCTCAACACCGCCGTTTTTGAGATTCCCGATTCTCGCGCAGTTTTTCTGCTACTGATGTGAGGATTAGCCGCGACAGCAGCTAAAACACCTACTTGGGCATCATCAAATGTTGCAGGTCGTGGTTGACGATTCACATGTGGCTGAATACTCTCTGTTTCTTTAAATAACGCAACTATCCGGTCAAGGTCAGGACACTTGGACGTCGTCCAGGGTACCGAGCACACGCCCGTTGGGCATTTTGATCACAATAGTCATACATCAACATGATATCGACCTTTTCCGTGATTGGTAAACGGTCCATTTTAACACGGGTAATGTATGAAGAGGCAAATACCGTCCGCACTGGCGGAATGTTACGTGATACCACGTACTTATACGTTTGTAACTATTACAGCGCCATCTATCACAAAGCGAAAACAGTGGTCCAACTAAAACATTCATGTTTCTTTACGTACTACACCAATACGTAATAAAAATGGGAGTTCCTATTTGAAAAAAAAAAAAAAAAAAAAAACGCAGTTGATATCCGTTTGACCTATGGCAGCGCCATCTAGCGGGCCAACCATAGCGCCATCTCGTTTCCACCTTCAAGCTAGACGAGTTTAGTTCTTTGTAGTTTTTTCGTTTGATGCTTATTTCGTGAGATATTTGGCTGGGCCACTATCAATGGACCACCCTGTATATGCGCGGGATTGAGCAGGTTGTTGCTGCTTTCCTCTTGGATATGATGTTTCTCTTCAAATCAGAAATTAGCATACTCGCGTGTGTTTTGTGAACCAGAAGATTCTTTTGTGCACAGATAGTCGTAGAGTGAGCGTCACGCACTCCGCCTCGCCTTCTGTATACGCCTCCCGTCCCCTACGCGAATCCTCTATGATCTCATTCGTTTCCCCTATCTGCTCCTATTCCTCGAACATATCCGCATCCTCTACACCTCCCGTCGCCTTGATCCCCCCCCCCCCCTGGTTGCTCCTCTCCTCTCCCATCCCTGCCCCCTGCCACGTCTTCACTGTTGTGTCCCCCCTACCCTCCATCTCTACACCCTTCGTCTCCTTTCCCAAGGTGGCTTCCGTCAACTCCCCCTCCTGGATGATGCCCTCTCTCCTTCCATTTATCCCTCCTATCAACTCTGATCCTCACTCTCCCTCCTTTCCTATGTCCTTTTCCCGGGTTCCCTCTCCCCCCCATCCAGCTTCTTTTTTCCCCACCTCCCCTCTCTCTGCCCCCTTCTCCCCCCCCCCCCCCCCGTCGGAGTCCTTTTGTTGCATTTCCCCTCCTCTGCCTCTTCTCATTCCCTCTCGCGTCTGCCCTGCCCCTCTCCCCCTTTATGAGTCCTCCCCCTCCTTGGTTCCCCTCCCCCCTTTCCGTTTTTTCCTTCCTCCCTCCTTGTTCTTCCCCCTCCTCCAGGTCTCCCCCCCCCATCTGCCTTTGGCTTGGGAGTGTCATCTTTGTGCCGCCGTTTCCATGCAGTGTTTTACAGTGAGTGTTCTGCGTTGTGTTTTTTGGTTAGTGTTGTGAACAGCCATCACACTGTCGCTGGGTGTGCTTTTTATCTCTTGCGAACAGAATCCAGACTGTCGCCATGTTTTTTTAATTGTATGTGTACTATGTTACTTGTCTCGTTCCTCTGTCTTTTATTAACATTGCCAACCCCTTTTGCTTTCTGTTTTAACTTTCCGCATTTTTCCGCCATTTTACACTTTAAGTCACCGTTTTATCGCCTGATTTTCTTGCTTCTTTTCTTCTTCCGTTTTTAAAAAAAAAGAGTCTGTAGGCTGTAGAGCAGCGTACTAAGCTGCTTCCAGCCCGCCCCCTTCGGGGGGAACTGAAAATCTATAAAGAAAAAAAAAATTGTAGAGTCGGGGCTTGCATCTCATAGTGATCAGACCTACTGATATGTGCTACGTTGAAGATTATTTCGGTATTAAAATGTTTGAGAAGTGCTTCAGAACTTTTGGCGACTTTTAAAATATCTAAATACCCCGTAGTGTGTTTCTTACTAGCGAACTTGAACAATTTGTTCCGTGAGACTGATACTAACAACATTTAAGAGAAATTCTAAAACAAATAATCCGTTCGTTAATTTTCTGTGAAGTATAGTTCATACTTACCGTAAACTAGCTTCGGCTATGAACGCGTGCGCGTGAACGTTTCGAATATTGTACAGCTTAGAATAAGGCTTGGTTGTAACTGGTGTATGCAAGCTTATCGTAATGGAGTGAAATATTAAGCGCATAAAGACTTTCATTTAACTTTTCTTTGCATCGACAGTACAATTTTAGTGCGAGTTGGCGTTATAATTCCTGTGTCGTCCGAACAAGACACAGCCAGGGTAAAAGCACCAAAGGCGCAATGATGCGAGCTTTTGCCAGTGCCATAGAGACTCGCTACTTGAGCGAATTCCACCAGCGCCACGGGTGGTGCAGAGGATAAAGATATCTATTTCTCCTCGGTCAACTGCCTTCCGAGTAGAATCCGCCAATAACGAACGACGACGGACAGAAGCCTAGTCGGAAAGCAGACTTCATCGTCCGGGGCTGACGTAGACAGGAGCCGTCATTTAGAGATCCCTTACAAGTGAAGAGACAGTTGTTGTAATTGCATTTGCTGTGTTCTTTGAAATTCATCTACGATTATTTGCACTTAGCCATTGAGGACCTTTTTTGTGTTATATTACGCGCAGTGTTACAGACTGAATATTCAACTAGTCACAAGTGTCTCGGGCATGGATGAGTGTGATGTCCTTAGGTTAGTTAGGTGTAAGTAGTTCTAAGTTCTAGGGGACTGATAACCTTAGAAGTTAAGTCCCATAGTGCTCAGAGCCATTTTTTGAAGTAGTCACAAAGATTAGTAAACCTTTTCAATTCATTTGTGTGACTTTGTTATAAATTTGTTGGAGTGTTGTAGAACCTTCGTTCTCCTGTCCTGATACTGACCCTGGGGCATAGGTGCGTAACAGTGGCAGGGATAAACTGTCTTAGCGACGTACTGCTCCTTCACGAACTCACAAACTCGGTCTCCACAGCAGTAGCGACGCAGCCTTTACAAAAATAATGTGTACAGATCTTTTCTCTATGGCTTCTTCCGGCTGAGAGCCGTGTCAAGTAATGTCAAGGACGTGTGCTTGAGATAAGAAGTTCACCACAAGGTGAGTGGATCTTTGTACAGCAATGCGTCGCCGCAAGTCCTTTTCGGGAACTACCTCCCAGGAATGTATACCTGCGTTCCTGGCGTCCTTCAAACCAAGGACCCTCCCTACAGGACACTCCCAAGCTGGGGCCACCAATACTTAGTATCTGAAAGGTGTTGTGCATTAAAATTAACCAACTCTAGAATTACGCCTGTACAGAGACAATGATCGTCTCTTAATTTCCGCCACACACGTATCTCGGAGACACGCAGAAAATCGGCCGTCAAAGTTAACTCGTTCCATTTTATGGCTTAATTCGCTGTCAAAATAAGTGTAGCGTTCCACACATTCTGTGCGTTCTCTAAACGCTTGGACAGTGTGACCGCCTGAAGAGGCTACGTCTGACTGACTCCCTCCCCTGAGCACATGCCCCGGCTCAGCGCTAGTGATGCACACATGGACGGGTTCCGACCTCTGCCATGAGGCCACAGCAGGCATCGTCGGCCCCGGAGACTGCCTCTCCCCTCCCCCCCCCCTTCCGCCCTCCCCCCAACCCACTGCAAACCATCACCATGCGAGCTCCAGCCCTGCGATTATCAGAGCTCACAATCCGTTTGTTCGCGGCCGGCTTCGAAGTCGCTGACGTCCGTACGGGTCTGCTAGCAGCAGCGATAACAAAGGCTGCCGGCCACTGTTTCGTGTCTCAAGCAGTCCAGTGGAAAGTCCGCAGCTGAGGCAGAAAGTTTTCATATATAACTAGAGAGTTACTGTGGTGTAGGCAGTGAATAGCCTCCAACATAATCGTAATAACAAAAATAACAAATATTACACTAGTAGACGTAGAAATGAATATATAAGGCATTACGTTAATACAACTCTTGTTGGTGTTGTAGCCTTCTGTTCAAATACTGCTTTAATACAGCTATCCACTATCTTGTGCAAGCCGCTTCCTCTTTGCATTACTGCTGAAACCTAAATCCGTTTGAACCTGCTTACTGTTGTCAAGTTTTCCTCTCCTCATATCATCTCCCTCCGCTCCACTCGTCGCCTCAAACACCCATTTCCCACCACCAATAAATTAATTTATTTGCTGCCTCAAAATCTGTCATGCCACTCGATCCCTTCCTTTTATTCAATTTATGCCATATATTTCTTTTCCCGCCCATTCGATTCAATACCTTTACTTTAGTTATGCGAAATATAAAGTCCAACCTTCAGCATTTTCCTGTAGGAACGCGTTTCCGGAGGTTTACCTTTTTTCTTATCTGAGCAGTTCACTGTCTACATTTCACTTCGTTAGAAGTCCGGCCTCCTTGAAGACGTGGAAATGACAACATCTGCTGCTGACAAGAAGAAGAACACTATAAAATCTGTCGCTGCACATTCACTACTAGATGGACCCGCTGTCTTCTGTGGATGTAGACTGAATTTCAGTATTGATCTGAATGATACATTTTCGCATGGTAATGGGTGGCTAACTGTCGCAATTGTACGAGGTGGTACAGGTGTACCCAATGTATCAGGACTGGAAAGCTTCGTCGACCGTGACGTCATAGCCTACCGCACATACCATGTTTGTGAAATTGCAAATAAAGACTTTGGCAAATCATCATATATGTCACCCTCTCCCTTTTCCTTGTATACACGTAATAGACATAAGCTATCTGTAAATGAAACTGTATTTATTTGGATTAAAGGTAAAGGTACATGTGAATATGTAAAATTTGTTGGAGACTGTAATTTGTATTTTCATAAATAAACTGATCTGTAGCGTAGCTGAGAACTGGGGAATGTACATCTAGAATCTGTCGACATAGAGTATGCAACAGCATGTTACGTCAGCTCTCTGAGCGCGTGACCTTTGACCCCGCCGATATGGCGGCTCAAGGCCATCTTGGCAGCGCGCCAGCCGCCGAAGACTGACAAACAGCGTCCGCTGTTGGGTGAGGGTGACATATATGATGATTTGCCAAAGTCTTTATTTGCATTTTCACAAACATGGTATGTGCGGTAGGCTATGACGTCACGGTCGACGAAGCTTTCCAGTCCTGATACATTGGGTACACCTGTACCACCTCGTACAATTGCGACAGTTAGCCAGCCATTACCATGCGAAAATGTGTCATTCAAATCAATACTGAAGTTCAGCCTACATCCACAGAAGACAGCGGGTCCATCTAGTAGTGAATGTGCAGCGACAGATTTTATATTGTTCTTCTTCTTGTCATCAGCAGATGTTGTCATTTCCACGTCTTCAATTGTTTTGTAAATTGTCTGTCTTGCACGGCGACGGTATCTTCAGCAGCAGCTGTTGCATACTCTATGTCGACAGATTCTAGATGTACATTCCCCAGTTCTCAGCTACGCTACAGATCAGTTTATTTATGAAAATACAAAGTACAGTCTCCAACAAATTTTACATATTCACATGTACCTTTACCTTTAATCCAAATAAATACAGTTTCATTTACAGATAGCTTACGTCTATTACGTGTATACAAGGAAAAGGGTGAGGGTGACATATATGATGATTTGCCAAAGTCTTTATGTACATTTTCACAAACATGGTATGTGCGGTAGGCTATGACGTCACGGTCGACGAAGCTTTCCAGTCCTGATACATTAGGTACACCTGTACCACCTCGTACAATTGCGACAGTTAGCCAGCCATTACCATGCGAAAATGTATCATTCAGATCAATACTGAAATTCAGTCTACATCCACAGAAGACAGCGGGTCCATCTAGTAGTGAATGTGCAGCGACAGATTTTATAGTGTTCTTCTTCTTGTCAGCAGCAGATGTGGTCATTTTCACTGTCTACATTTCACTTCGTTAGAAGTCCGGCCTCGGTGACTGAGTGATCAGCGTGACGGAATGTCAATCCTAAGGTTCCGGGTTCGATTCCCGGCTGGGTCGGAGATTTTCTCCGCTCAAGGACTGGGTGTTGTGGTATCCTAATCATCATCATTTCATCCCCATCAACGCGCAGGTTGCCGAAGTGGCGTCAACTCGACAGACCTGCACCAGGCGAACGGTCTACCAGACGGGAGGCCCTAGCCACACGACATTTCATTTCACTTTGTTAGAAGCGTATACTCCAAATATCTCCAGAGTGAAGATCACGAGACTGGTAAACACATAACTGTCTAAAGCAATGCAAAGAAACACTTCCAAACTCGAACCCTGAGTCTCACGCCCGAAAGTCTCACGTAGACCTAGAGCCACGCCGCTGTGAATACCTGAGTTGGGTTGATATGATCAGGTGCGACAGAAAGACTCTTAAATTATTTTTCGATGTTAACAAATTCCTCTTTTTCGTAAATGTTGTTTCTTGCCCTTGCTAGTTCGCATTCCGTATCCTCTTTACTCTGGCCACTGTCAATTAATTTGGTGTCCAAATAGCAAATCTTATGTGCTACTTACACTGCGTCTTTCCATGGTCTAAACCCCTCCTCATCGTCTGAATTAATTCGACAACATCCTGTTAATCATGTTTCACTTTTGGTTTCTCTCAGTCGCTTTTTATTACACTATCCCATCTGTTCAGGTACCTTTCAAGCCCTTTACCGTCTCCGACAGAGTCACTGTATCGTCGGCAAACGTCAAGGCTTTTATTTCCTCTCCTTGAACTTTAATTCTTTTTCCGCCCCTGGTAGCTGAGTGGTGCCGGCACGGTAGCTCAGCGTGTTCGGTCAGAGGGTTCGCTACCCTCTGTAATAAAAAACTGAGTCAACGGCTCAACACTGAACTTGAACGGGTGTCCTGAGACATCCGCACCGAACAAATACAAAAAAAAAAAAATTAAAAAAAGTGGTCAGCACGACAGAGTGTCATGCCTAACGGCCCGGGTTCGATTCCCGGTTGGGTCGGAGATTTTCTCCGCTCATGGAATGGGTCTTGTGTTGTCCTTATCATCATCATTTCATCCCCATCGACACGAAAGTCGCCGAAGTGGCCCCAACTCAAAAGACTTGCACCAGGTGAACGGTCTACCCGACGGGAGGCCCCAGCCACAGGACATGTACATTTTAATTCTTTTTTCCAAATTTCTCCTTGGTTTCGTACCTGCGTACTCGGTAAACACTGGATAACATCGGTGGTAGGCTACAACCATGTCTTATTCATTTATGGATTATTCCGTTACTTTTTGGTACATCAATTCCAAATTTAAAGTTGAATGAAAAGTACACTGTTTCTGTCCTACCGATTTTTGTTTATTTCGAACTAGTTTTAGGCTTATTAAGCCGTCTTCAGGAAACAACTAACTAGCGTCTGGAAGGGACGCTGGTTCTTAGATAACGAAACTTCATAATCGAAGATACAGTCACTTGGATAGTGTGCTTGCATGCAACTTATTGCTTAATGTTGAAATTACATTTTGCTCAATGGACAATGTTAACCACAATAAATAATTAAACTACAAAACAACAGGATAAATGGGTAATTTTCCCCCTGAGATATTGTTAAATTGAGTACTCTTCGTTTATGGTCTGCAACAAACATGTTTTTTAACATTGCCTAGAATTTAGTTTACTATGTTCAGAAATATGTTTGTGGCACAGCATAAGTGAACAATAATCAGTTTACATGTATCTCAGGGGAAAAATATCCATATAACCTGTAATATTGCGTAGTTAAATTTTTTGTTTTGCTTAACGTTGTCCATTGTGTAAAGTGCAATTTAAACATCAACAAACATGTTTGATGCACAACACTCGATGCGAGTGATTGTGTCTTCGACTATTTTGCTTGGTCATCTAAGAACGAGTGTCCCTTTCAGACGCTAGTCAGTTGTTTCCTGATGATGCCCTAATAAGCCGACAGCTAATTCGAAATCAACAAAAATCAATACAACAAGGACAGTGTACGTGTTATTAAACATTAAAAATATCTTACTCACTTCTGAACTACTGCTTCCCTTTCGTGTCTTCTGATTCTGTCTTCCGATTCTTACCAATGCAGTGCGCTTTATGGAGAAGTTTGAAGTAACTTTTCACTTCCCCTATTGAATCGGTGCTCTCTTAAAAATTTAAATGAGTCAGCTTAGTCAGAACATATCACTAAGTCTACAACTGGTGTAAATGTAGGTTTGCCTTTCTTCAGTCTATCTTCTAAGGCGAGTCATAAGGCTAGAGTTGCTTCGCGTGTCCCTACAGCTCTTGGGAACCTACACCGATCAGCTTCTACCAGTTCTTCTATTCTTCTGTAAATCATTCATGTCAGTATTTTGCAAGTATGACATTGAGGTGACAGTTGGGTAGTATTCCCATTATTCAGCACCTACCTTCTTTGGAACTGTTATTATTACATTCTGCGTGAAGTGTATTTCGACACAACTTATTACAATTCTCCACATCTCGACGCCAGGACAAACACCGTTGTGCCTCCCCAAAACATCTTCATCTAACAGATACAATCACAAGTCAACACAACAGTACTGAATACTTCCATCACCTACGACACTTAAACTAAGAATGTATCAGACTGCTGGGAGGCAAAGACTGTGCCACAACAAGACTAAATATTGTTTAACAGTAAGATAACTTGGCTCTCTCTCTGACTTTCGCATCGATAAAAGCTTACAAAAATCAAAATGATGTGCCCACCTTACATAGTTTGGAGAGTGTTGAGGTTGTTGGGACAATGTTAATGAATTTTCGAGTGTATTAAGTGATGTAGGCAACACCTACTAAGCCCGGAGCAAGATTTCTCCTTATTTATATTGAACAATAACAAAGCAAACATTGCACAAAGTTTTTGTTTGTCACTTATAAAGTTAAAAAAACTTCGCAATAAAAAAATTAAGCCATGTACCTAGACAACCAGTAACCAGAAGGAAAGATGTGGATTTGAAAATATGTTGGAGGGAACTCGTTCTTTTAAAAATATAGCTAGACCTCAGATTTATGTAACACATTAGTATTACTTACCAACATCGGAAGAAATCGACGTCACCTACCCTTCAGAGATGTAACAAAAATACCTATCTAAAGACGTGGGAGTGAAACACTCGGGACTCGTCATTCAACAAATAAATGTTCATTATCGTGTGTCTAATTTCGCTTATGAAATATTGAGAGAGCTTATGTTGCGGGCGAAAACCTGTAGAAAAGGTTCACCATTACTTACGTTAATCTGCAAATGAACTGTATTTTTACCATGAAACCGTGGTAGGCCCCATGGGTAAGAGCAATCTGGTCTATTGAAGTAAAGAACAATTTCTGCCCCTCCTCTCAAATGTTTCTGAAAGGTACTAAATTGGTGTAGTCGACTGCTCTTCCAGTCGGTCTACATAGGCGGCAAAGTTTACCACGCTGAGCTCCCAGATTTGAAACAGATTGTGAGATAAACGAAAAATTTTGAAAACAAAAGGCTCTCAAGTGCTTTGTAAAATGCTTAGTCTATAATTAAGAAAAAATAGATTAGAAAAACATTTGACGAGCTCTTGGATAATAATCGACATCACTGCAGCAAATGAAACCGCAAGGTCTACAAACAAATATCCTCTAGTACTCTGTAAATTTCTTTGGTTCTGAATTAGACACTGAATTTTAAATTCTGAATCGGCACCTCATTTGCTGAATCTGATATCGTGAATCATTCAGAGGCACGTCACATGTTTCTCAAATCTGTTTTATTTCATACTTTTAGACAAAACTGTCCTCAGAACGTTTCTGTTTTAAAGTTTTTATTTCATTCTTTTCTTTGACAGTTAAGTACGACACCAATGCAACTTTTTATGCACGAAATATCTAGATCTTGAAGAGAGGAACTTTCTGACCCTTCAACTACACAACTACAACCAGCTGTTCGTGAAATATTTAAATTTTCCCTTAAATCATAAATTAAGTTTTTATTAATTAGCCTGATTAATTTCAAGCAATTAAATCAGTTTAGCAAAGTGGACCTCAAGATGGTCAATTTGCTACCTTACTTGTCCATTTCCCACTCCGTACTTGATCTTCGAACGAAAATTTTCCCACATATCACTGATTAAGGTTTTCTTAATTAATATTTTTTCTGAAACTTCCTGGCAGATTAAAACTGTGTGCCCGACCGAGACTCGAACTCGGGACCTTTGCCTTTCGCGGGCAAGTGCTCTACCAACTTTTTTTTTATATTTTTATTTTTTTTTATTTTGTTTTCTTCTATTTTTTTTGTTTTTTTTATTTTTTTATTTTTTTAATACTATCCGACATTTTTGGCTCTGTGACAATAAGTAAAAGGAAGCATACATTTGCTATCTAACTGAAACTGTAATGTCTACAATGGAGTTGGGATCAGCAAGCCAACAGGCGAATTCTTTACCTAATGAGGACATATCTTCCATTGATTAAAAATTATGTTTCCGCCCGGGATCGAACCGGGGACCTTCCGCGTGTTTTTTTTTTTTTTTTTTCTTTTTTTTTTTTTTTTTTATAGCGGTCTTGCGGTTCCAGACTGGAGCCCCTTTTTTTTTTGTAACGGAGAGTACATATATATATACACAAAGCAAAAGTTCTTCAAGGTACCAGTTACACATATACAAATGAGTGTTAGGTTAACAAATTATTAGAATAACATGAAATACAACAAATTAGAACATATCCTGTTTTCCTTTTTTTTTTGTTTTTTTGTTTTTGTTTTTGTTTAAAAATTTCTATTGAACAAACTGAAAGTACATATATATTCACTATGCAAGAGTTCTTCAAGGTACCATTTAAAAATATACAAATGACTGTTAGTTAAACAAAAAAAAAAAAGAAAAACATTAAATACAACAAAATATAACATATTCTGTCTTCTTCCTTTTTTTTTTTTAAAAAAAAAGAAATGTGTTTGTTTTTGGTCGATGCATGAGAACGTGGATAAGGGTGTTGCATCATGTGACTGGTAGGCATGGTACACCCCAACTTTGAGTGGGGTCAAGGAAGACGCTGCGGAGATAACCGGCAAAAGTTTGTCGGTAAGATGGTTTTCGGGTGAGGGTGCTATGCGCGGTCACAACTTTGTACCAGAAGTCAAGGACTGTATGCGGACCACTCCGAAAGAGATATTCTAAAGCCTGTCCTCGAAACCAGATTAGGGTATGGTACTTAGCAAGAGGGTAGTGAAATGTCTGGGGCAACAACAGGAAATCCGGGGTTACCGTCGTTGGCGGGGTACGGAGGTAAAAGCCCACGATTCGTTGGATGAGGAGCCATACGTTTTGTTTCAGGGGGCACGTAAGACGGTGCTCGTCGGTGTCTTCGAGCTGACAGTCAGGGCAGAGTGGGGAGGTGGCCAGTCCTATGCGATAAAGTCGACCATTAGTCGGGAATTTTCCATAGACTAAAACATACCAGAGTGCAGACACAGACGACGGTAAAAAGGGTGCATGCACACACCCCCAAACCGTGTGTCAGGATGCTGTAGCACCATGGGGTCGCAAGGGGTCGCAAGGTTATAAAAATGGTTCAAATGGCTCTGAGCACTATGGGACTTAACATCTATGGTCATCAGTCCCCTAGAACTTAGAACTACTTAAACCTAACTAACCTAAGGACATCACACAACACCCAGCCATCACGAGGCAGAGAAAATCCCTGACCCCGCCGGGAATCGAACCCAGGAACCCGGGCGTGGGAAGCGAGAACGCTACCGCACGACCACGAGATGCGAGCTGCCAACTGAGCTACCGAAGCACGACTCACGCCCGGTACTCACAGCTTTACTTCTGCCAGTACCTCGTCTCCTACCTTCCAAACTTTACAGAAGCTCTCCTGCTCTACCACTACTGGCAGAAGTAAAGCTGTGAGTAGCGGGCGTGAGTCGTGCTTCGGTAGCTCAGTTGGTAGAGCACTTGCCAGCGAAAGGCAAAGGTCCCGAGTTCGAGTCTCGGTCGGGCACACAGTTTTAATCTGCCAGGAAGTTTCATATCAGCACACACTCCGCTGCAGAGTGGAAATCTCATTCTGGAAACATCCCCCAGGCTGTGGCTAAGCCATGTCTCCGCAATATCCTTTCTTTCAGGAGTGCTAGTTCTCCAGGTTCGCAGGATAGCTTCTGTAAAGTTTGGAAGGTAGGAGACGAGGTACTGCCAGAAGTAAAGCTGTGAGTACCGGGCGTGAATCGTGCTTCGGTAGCTCAGTTGGTAGAGCACTTCCCCGCGAAAGGCAAAGGTCCCGAGTTCGAGTCTCGGTCGGGCACACAGTTTTAATCTGCCAGGAAGTTTCATATCAACGCACACTCCGCTGCAGAGTGGAAATCTCATTCTGGAATATTTTTTCTTTCAAGCGACTGGACCTTATTCTGCAAACATAAACCTCACACTGATCAAGTTGATAGTGCATTTGTCTATCTCCAACTCGTCGTTTGCTTACGAAAAATTGGATCAAATTTCTTTGTATTATTTCTGGGTAGTCTTGTTTCCTCTCCACTCAAACATTTGACCAAACATGTGTCATTTAGACTCAACAACTTGGCGAGTCTTTGGAGAGCACCGTAGCGCGACCGCTATGGTCTATCAAAGCCAACTTTGCATGTTTTCATTTTCTGTTTTCAAAAGGAGGGCGCTTGTCTGTCTATCTGGATTTGTGTTTGTGCCATTCTGTCATAAACACATCAGTCATTGGCTTTTTATATGCAGTATTACGATGTTTTCAACACGGTGCAGCAATCCCGTCCACAGCTTTTCCATTATGCCCGGGGCTATCCGACCGATGTTACAGTAGTTATAATTTCGCAACGTGTCGAGTCTCTATGATGTTGGCGCGAGCGGAATGGCAGAAACAGTGAACATTTGTTTTTACAAGTCGAGGCATCACAGCGGAGCTAAAAATGGGCAGGCACGCACTCGCTCCGATTAGCACAGGTACCGTGCAGGTCGATACGGAAAAGCCCATTAGACTTTGTCACTTTGCTTTCTATTTTGCTAGTCTGGTGCATTTCGAGGGGCCAAAAGAATATTAGCTCTGACAGCCAAAGGGGGCTGCGAGCCACCGCTAAATATAATTGTTAACAGTTTGCAGGCAAAATTTCGCGGAAAGCTTGCAGCTTTCTTTCGCGACTACTTATTACAGTTCAACTGTTTTCGAAGCGCCTCTGCTTTCTTTTCCTCTACATGAACATCACCATCATCAAACATCTCCCTGATGTAGCCAACGTCTTCTGCCCCTCGCCATCTTTACCGTTTAGGTGTACAAAATATTTGATCAGGTGAACATTCGCAACTGAGAACATATTTATAGCAAAAAAAAAATTCGCTTCAACAGCCAGTAGTTTTTTTAAATTATTCAACGAGCGGTTTCGAAGCTTAAAGCTTCATCTTCACAAAATAATTACAGCATCTTTAATGAGTGGCGGTCGTGCTAGTCGGTCATGGATGGTGGGGGTGGGGAGAGGGGGAGGGGCAAGAAAAGACCGATAGATCTGGTAAAATTTTAAACACAGGACGATTATTATTAACGTCAAAGTACCCCGCAAGCGACGTAGGTGACAATTAATTTGATACACAACACATTAGGCCACAAACGTCGGTGAATAGCCCAAATGCAAATGAGAAATGTTGAACATGTGACGTCACCAGATGACGTATCTCACTGTACGTGCACCGGTTGAGCCTGTCTTTCTGTCGCACCTGATCATACAGGGTGTTTCAAAAATGACCGGTATATTTTAAACGGCAATAAAAACTAAACGAGCAGCGATAGAAATACACCGTTTGTTGCAATATGCTTGGGACAACAGTACATTTTCAGGCAGACAAACTTTCGAAATTACAGTAGTTACAATTTTCAACAACAGATGGCGCTGCGGTCTGGGAAACTCTATAGTACGATATTTTCCACATATCCACCATGCCTAGCAATAATATGGCGTAGTCTCTGAATGAAATTACCCGAAACCTTTGAGAACGTGTCTGGCGGAATGGCTTCACATGCAGATGAGATGTACTGCTTCAGCTGTTCAATTGTTTCTGGATTCTGGCGGTACACCTGGTCTTTCAAGTGTCCCCACAGAAAGAAGTCACAGGGGTTCATGTCTGGCGAATAGGGAGGCCAATCCACGCCACCTCCTGTATGTTTCGGATAGCCCAAAGCAATCACATGATCATCGAAATATTCATTCAGGAAATTAAAGACGACGGCCGTGCGATGTGGCCGGGCACCATCTTGCATAAACCACGAGGTGTTCGCAGTGTCGTCTAGGCAGTTTGTACCACCACAAATTCACGAAGAATGTCCACATAGCGTGATGTAGTAATCGTTTCGGATCTGAAAAATGGGCCAATGATTCCTTTGGAAGAAATGGCGGCCCAGACCAGTACTTTTTGAGGATGCAGGGATGATGGGACTGCAACATGGGGCTTTTCGGTTCCCCATATGCACCAGTTCTGTTTATTGACGAAGCCGTCCAGGTAAAAATAAGCTTCGTCAGTAAACCAAATGCTGCCCACATGCATATCGCCGTCATCAATCCTGTGCACTATATCGTTAGCGAATGTCTCTCGTGCAGCAATGGTAGCGGCGCTGAGGGGTTGCCGCATTTGAATTTTGTATGGATGGAGGTGTAAACTCTGGCGCATGAGACGATATGTGGACGTTGGCGTCATTTGGACCGCAGCTGCAACACGGTGAACGGAACCCGAGGCCGCTGCTGGATCACCTGCTGCACTAGCTGCGCATTGCCCTCTGTGGTTGCCGTATGCGGTCGCCCTACCTTTCCAGCACGTTCTTCCGTCACGTTCCCAGTCCGTTGAAATTTTTCAAACAGATCCTATATTGTATCGCTTTTCGGTCCTTTGGTTACATTAAACCTCCGTTGAAAACTTCGTCTTGTTGCAACAACACTGTGTTCTAGGCGGTGGAATTCCAACACCAGAAAAATCCTCTGTTCTAAGGAATAAACCATGTTGTCTACAGCACACTTGCACACTGTGAACAGCACACGCTTACAGCAGAAAGACGACGTACAGAATGGCGCACCCACAGACTGCGTTGTCTTCTATTTCTTTCACATCACTTGCAGCGCCATCTGTTGTTGAAAATTGTAACTACTGTAATTTCGAAAGTTTGGTTGGTTGGTTGGTTTTGGGGAAGGAGACCAGACAGCGAGGTCATCGGTCTCATCGGATTAGGGAAGGACGGGGAAGGAAGTCGGCCGTGCCCTTTGAAAGGAACCATCCCGGCATTTGCCTGGAGCGATTTAGGCAAATCACGGAAAACCTAAATCAGGATGGCCGGACGCGGGATTGAACCGTCGTCCTCCCGAATGCGAGTCCAGTGTCTAACCACTGCGCCACCTCGCTCGGTTCCGAAAGTTTGTCCGCCTGAAAATGTACTGTTGTCCCAAGCATATTGCAACAAACGGTGTATTTCTATCGCTGCTCGTTTAGTTTTTATTGCCGTTTCAAATATACCGGTCATTTTTGAAACACCCTGTATCAACCCAACTCAGCTATTCACATCGGCGTGGCTCTAGGTCTACGTGAGACTTTCGGGCGTGAGACTCAGGGTTCGAGTTTGGAAGTGTTTCTTTGCATTGCTTTAGACAGTTATGTGTTTACCAGTCTCGTGATCTTCACTGTTTTATTACAAAGTGCCGTACAACTGAAGCTTAGCGTATTACATTACAAGTAAGTGAGGAATAAGCTTGCAGTATGAGTCGCCACCAGTAAATGATGTTTTCTTTAGTAAAAAAAAAGAAGATGGGAGAAATGGAAAGAAACATAAAATAAGAACATCTTGGGTATTAGTAAACCGCTTCAGCTGTGGTTCAAATGGCTTTGAGCACTATGCGACTCAACTTCTGAGGTCATTAGTCGCCTAGAACTTAGAACTAATTAAACCTAACTAACCTAAGGACATCACACACATCCATGCCCGAGGCAGGATTCGAACCTGCGACCGTAGCGGTCGCTCGGCTCCAGACTGTAGCGCCCAGAACCGCACGGCCACTCCGACCGGCCGCTTCAGCTGTATTTAGCCCTTTATCATTGGATCACTACCGCTTTCGTGGCACTAAAAGCCTCATCTGCAGGTGAACATCTATTTAACAATAAATTCAGAAGGGATAACAACCCAGAAATATACACTGGTATGGTAAATTATTTTAATATTTTAAAATATAAAAAGAAAATTTAAAGAACTTTTACACGAGAATATTAAAATTTTAGTATTCACATAACTAAAAGAATAGAGCGTCAAAGCTCGGAACCTATTTACCAAATATCCGTTGCCCGTCAGAACAAAACACCGCTGAAAAGCAGTACGTCATAGAATAAAACAGCCAGATTGCAATATAGTGGATGGGTCCTAAAACAAATCGTACCACAGCGATCCATTGGTAAAGAGAAAATAAATGGAGACTATTAAGACCTAATTTTGGGCCAGAATGAAAAAAAAGAAACAAGAACTGGTTACCACTAAATGTGGGGATGCTCTACCAGGAACAAATCCGTCAAGTATATAGCTATTGACGGGAAAGCAGAAACTGAAAACCGCATTTAGCGCCTCTCCGATCTGCAGGGTGACTATAATTGAAGTTAAATTTCCAAACCGCTGTAAAAATAAGGCCGCTGGTCAGAATGAAGAAAAAAAAGTTACAAAATGTAGCACCAGATGGCGCTGTAAGCATCATAATTTAATAGTGGTCGGCTACAAATGACAAATGAATCATACAACAAAGGCTAAAGTGTACGTTTGCCGTTAAACAAACTGTACTGCTCAGTGTGCGTGGATGTACAGGTGTGATACTGTCAGTTACGTAAGCCCTTTCACCACGGCAAGGTCGTATCACATAGAATGGGAGAAATCGGTTTTCAATTGTCCTGAGGCCAAACACCACATAAAAGCATCAACCAAAATCAAATCGGATTATTAATATGCGTGTGACTGGCGCAAAACATGTTCAATATACTGCCCACGTTTTCTGCAACAAGTCGAAATCATGTCCCACGACTGATGGGAGTGTTTCGGGGGTCACGTTCAGAATGTGTTGCACAATGAGTGCCTTCAATGCAGCTAAGTTTCCAATCGGAACACTGAACACAACGTTTTCAAATAGCCCCAGAGCCAGAAGTCACACGGATTAAGATCAGGTGATCGGGACGGCCGGGCTGCAGGTAAATGTAGGTGGATAATTATAGCATTTCCGAAATGGCGCTTCAGCAGCTGCTTAACAGGTTTTGCAATGCGCGGAGGTGCGCCATCTTGCATAAAAAAGATCCCATCCACACATCCACGATGTTGGAGAGCTGAAATGAAGTGGTTGCGCAAAAGACACTCATAGCGCTTACCAGTGACGGTACAGGTAACAGGACCGGAAGGACCTGTTTCTTCGAAACAATATCGCCCTATGATAAATGATGCCGTAAACCCGCACTACAGAGCGACGTTTTTAGGATGAAGTGGTACTGGTTGATTTACTTATGGATTTTCCGTTGCCCATATTCCGCAGTTCTGTGTATTGACGTAACCTGTCAGACGGAAGTGGGCTTCGTCTGTCTACAAATATTACACGGCCAATCATTGTCCACTTCCGTGCGAGCAAGAAATTCTAAAGCAAAGGTCTCTTTTGCTGGCAGGTGACTAAGAAGTAACTGGTGGACATGGGTAATTTTGATTAGATAGCAGAGAAGGACGCTTCGTAGGATTTTACGCACCGTGCTCACGGGTATGCCCAATGTTCGGGCAGTTCTGTGTGCACTGCACGTTTACACACCTCCACTTGTCTACTTGTCTCCCCCTGCACTGCTGTGGCCATTGCTTCCACTGACGTCGAATCAATTCGTTTCCTCCCTCTACCAGGTTGCACACCAAAAGAACTCGTCTTTTCGGATTTCCGAATCGTTTTCTCCAGAGCCACGGCAGTCATCGGACCAATGCCTTTTTCAAAACCCTTCCGCGTCCGGAACTTCTGCAGATCGACGTGTGCAGACTCATCATTCTTGTAATGCAGCTTTACAAGCAGAGCGCCATCCTGCCTTGAGACAGTCATGGCGAACGCCGCAGATGCGAAAGGAGGAAAAGCCGTGTACCCGGTAACTCGTGCGCATGACAGACGTTTTCATTTACGTATTCTGACACACACAGCGCCATCTATTGATCAATTTTTCACACTATTTTTTTTCTTCTGCCATACATTTTTCCCGTTCTCCCGTAATATTCCGTTGCAGTTTGACGTCATTCTGGCCAGTGGTATTATTTCTACAGCGCTTTGAAAGTTTAATTATAATCACCCTGTATATGGAATCGCGAAACAGGGGACGCGGCCGCGTGCTCTGTCATACTGACGGCGGGAAAGTAAACAGCTTGCCTGTGGACGGCTTGCGCATGCGCTGATGCGGTGATTGGTGGTCATTTGGATGGATACACGAATGACAAGTGACATACCGCCTTTTAGCGGTGTTTTGTTCCGACGGACAACGAAAGCAGGGTTAAAAGGTTCCGAGATTTTCCACTCTAATATTTTAGTTGGATGAGTAGTAACATTTTGGTATTCTCATGTAAAAAAGGTTTTAACATTCAAAAAATTTGAAATCTTAAAATAATTTACTATACCAGTGTACATCCCAGGGTTGTTATACAGATGTTCACCTGAATATATGGCTTTTAGTGCCACGAAACCGGTAGTGACCCAATAATGAAGGACTAAATACAACCCAAGATGACTAGTCATAGTTGTGGTTGACTTACCTGCAAGGTTGTCTGCAAAATAGTTTTTCCTTGGATACAGCGAGGACTATAATTTTACAACTTCTACGTTTAAAACAGATCCCATTTACAGAAGGTGTTCGGAAAAAGAGTAGCCTAACGGAGCGATGTGTGTAACACTGCCTGCCTCCAACCGGACCGAGTACGATCGACAAGCCAAATCGCTGCGTGTGTGCCGAGGTACGTCGTCTGATGACGTCACACGTTCAACATTGGGCGTCCACTTTTCGGGTATTTCCCGACATTTGCGGCCTCATGTGTTCTTTTTTAAATTACTTATTTCAGCCCGTCTGATTCGAAGTTTTTTAAACGTTAATAACTGTCACGCTGCGTATTGTCCCTAAAATACATTGAAAAACCAGGTAGCCTGTTGCAACAGCAAAACTTTTACTCCGTCCACAATTTAATCAAACTTGGCATGAAAACGTCTTGCAGCACTCCAAGACTATTAAGTACCCTCACTGAAACTTACCGACCGTCTGAAGAAGTCGTCCAGCCACTGTTTAGAAAGAGACAGAGAGATCACTTAGAGTTAGGCAGTAGAAATGAGATGACCTAAGTCTAGGCAGGGGCCGCAAAGTTAAGGCATGCTTAGCTTTGACACCCCTACCAGATGGGATTCGAACGGCTGCATCGCTAAGTGAAATCACAACCGAAATACTCGCTGCTGTCTTACTGATCTAAGCACCAGTAACAAGAGCTGTTCGGTCCATCATGGCTGCTACCAAGAACAGGAAGCGTGCACGGAGACGTGAAAATGGCGGCAAGGCGCGTCCGAGTGAGGAGTGAGGACTGCTACTTGCTCCAACCAAAAACTGTGACCGACTGAGACGGCGCACCTCCTGCGCAACTTCTGTTAACGCGGACACCGCTACACAGCAGGCGTCTGCCGGCAGAAAAGGTCCCCGTGGCCAACGTAACTAGGAAGATCGTTACCACTTGATTCGACCAGCGAAGTCGGACTTCAGGCCTCGTGTCTCATAGCCTGTCTAGTATCCCATCGCCACGAAGTAGCCGTGGCTTAAATTTCAAAGTAGCGGTGCGGCCATTCTTTGCGGAATTTTATGGTCTTGTAAAACATCATGAATTGTTAACCAGGGCTTCGGTAATTTACTCCATCCCCACTAGACAACAGGACAGGCTCTACTGGTCTCTAACAGTTGGGGAAAACTGGTTTCATACCATTTATTTGACAATCAGTTGCACCAACTTTTGAAATAATAATCAGATCAACTCGCGACCTATGTGAATCGACTTGTAATATTATGTAAAACCAAGCCTGCGATAGGAAATGTAAATTATATTTTCTTTAGTCACTCTCTGTCAAGAAGCTGGACAGGACTGCAGTCCTTCTGCGTGCATTTTGGTAGGTTAGAGAGAGGACTCTGCCCTTCATTCTGTCGTATTTGGTGTTTAATTAATTTAGTTTTTAATATTTCTGTCGCATTAATCAATGGCCTTTTCTCTTTAATTTCTTTACCCTTATTCATCACTTTTTTCTGTTGGAGCAGACTGTTTTTGTGGCTCTTCTTCACATCAACGTCTCTATTGTTTCCTGATCTCGTCTCCCCAGTGTCTATTCTTCACAACCATAGCTTAAAATGCTCCAAATAAATTTCTTGATGTACTGCTTCAGTAAAGGTGGTTGATTGTTCGTAAATAACTTTTATTTCTGAAAGCTTGTTTAGTCATTGAAATTATTCTTTTAATATTCATTATTGTTCTGTTGTCACTGATATATTTACTTGCATTAGTTCTTTATTTCATATCTTAATATTTGCCCAGACTTATGTGTTCGATTTGGCTTTCCCTATTATTTTAGAATTGTTAGTGTTTTATTTTCAGTTTGTGATAGTCCAAGAAATCAGAAAACATTTTTAATTTGTACTTCGCATCTTTTTCTGTATCAGTTAAGACTTGTATCATTAGCAAATCGAATATACAGTGTATTGGTTTACTGTTAATCTTGATCCCTTTGCGGAATTGTTTGTGTCATACTTTCTATAAATAATATAAACACATAAGGAGAGAGAGGACCGACTTGTTGGACAGATCTAATCCTAGCGTCTTTCTTAGTGCCGTTCATCTCTGTTTGTGCACTCTGGCTTTTGCATAGAACGAGAATTAACCTTTCACCTCTCCAGTCTATTTCCGTTTTATCCAGTCCACTAACAGTGAAGTTAAAAAAAAGTGTGGTGCCAGTCAGAGGATAGCAGCAATAATGAGAGAAAGATCATGAAAGAAGATATTTGGGCCAGCGAAGGAACAAAAAAGGTGGAGGAGACTGAAAAGTGATGAAATGCGCACTGAGATGACTCAGCCCAATATAGTACAAAGAAACGGGTAAGCGACTAGATATACCTGGACGCGTTGAGAGAAGGATAGAGGATACCATTCCCAAAGTAGTGTCGGTTGGAAGACCAGAGGGAAAGCGCTTCCAGGAAGGGATATGGACGAGAGGGAATGCGGAATACGGCAAGACCTGTGTAGACTGTTGGTAAACTCACAATCGATCAACGCTCTTGGTTGGGGTAGTGGACTTTCTTGCAACAACCCTACAGGCAAAATTCAGTTTCCCGTTACTTATCCAGGGCACACTAAACTAAGCTACGTCGACTCTCTTCTCGTGTCTTTATTTACCAGCGTCAGTCACTTCAGTTGGTATATTTATTACCGTACTTAGTTACTCAGAAGTGACAGATAAGCATACCACATCGCGAGAAATTTGTACCAAAAGAACAGCTATTTAAGGAGTAACGAGCGTTTGGTTGTCTCTAATGTAATTAGAGTTTGTGTTAAAGAGCCGACACATAAACAACTGTTGACTAATATTACCAGTCCCTGCCTTGCCGAAACAGGTCACATGAGAAAGTCGGACAGAACTGACTAATTGACTGACGATGCAAGTACGTGATACAAGTAAGGAAGTTAAGGACCATGAAAATTAGTGCTCAACAACATTACTTATAGAAAATATTGGCAATGTCCAGGCGTTGATGGCATCATGGACAATGTTAGTTGAAGCAACAGGATTATTGTGCTGATTGTTGGATCTAATGCTGCTTTTTCAAACCAACGCACAGTAAATTTACAGCAAACGACCTTGCCGCAGTGGTAACACCTGTTCACGTCAGATCACCGAAGTTAAGCGCTATCGGGTTGGGCTAGAACTTTGGTCGGTGACCATCCGGTCTTCCGACCGCTGACAAACTGCCTATTGGCTTCTGTCTCGGGTTCTTCGGCCGACGTTCATCTAATGATTTTTCTGACGTTTCGCCAGCACGAGTGGCTGGCATTGTCAAAGCTTCACCCTCCATTGCTGGTTGTGAACTGTAGCCGAGCTCGCGGGCGCAGACTATATGTACCTGGCGCGCCAACGTCCGAGGGCTTCTCCGCGGTCATTTCCGGTGCGGTTCTCCTCTTGCTACCTGCGACGGTCGTTCGCTGCAGTACGGGAAGCCAGGATCCGTTGACCTTAAGGCTTCGCCGACACGGAAGTTCTGGCTGTAGAGAAGCACTATCACACGCGCTTGTTCAGAGAAGCTGTAGAAATACAAAAACACGCGAACAGTTTGAACAAGAAAGAGGAAAGCCTTAAGGTCAACGGATCCTGGCTTCCCGTACTGCAGCAAACGACCGTCGCAGGTAGCAAGAGGAGAACCGCACCGGAAATGACCGCGGAGAAGCCCTCGGACGTTGGCGCGCCAGGTACATATAGTCTGCGCCCGCGAGCTCGGCTCCAGTTCACAACCAGCAATGGAGGGTGAAGCTTTGACAATGCCAGCCACTCGTGCTGGCGAAACGTCAGAAAAATTATTAGATGAACGTCGGCCGAAGAACCCGAGACAGAAGCCAATAGGCAGTTTGTCAACAAGTGGTCACGAAAGCCTTAACAATTTTGTACTTCCGACCGCTGCTGGCAAGCGGGGTGCACTCACCCCTTGTGAGGCAAACAGAGGAGCTACTTGATTGAGAAGCAGCGGCTCTGGTCTCTGAAACTGACATACGGCCGGGAGAGCGGTGTGCTGACCTCATGCCCCTCCATATCCGTATCCAGTGACGCCTATGGGCTGAGGATGACTCGGCGGACGGTCGGTACCGTTGGGCCCTCAAGACCTGTTCGGGAGTAGTTTAGTTGTTAGTAAATTTACAGGGCAGTCTGTGCACCAGGGGCAATTACAGCCAAGTGGATTACAAAAATTTTGTAAATCAAGATTCGACGAAACAAATCTGAAACTGCCACCCAACAGTGTTATTTCTATGGACACAACATGACACTAAGCGTTAAATTCTGCAGCATAATTGCACTGAAATGAGATGAGGGTTTGGCGTCACTAGCCTTGAGGCTCCTTACGGGGCAGGTCCGGCCGCCTTGGTGCAGGTCTTATTACATTCAACGCTATACTGGGCGACCTGCGCGCCGGATGGGGATGAAATGATGATGAAGACAACACCCTGTCCCTGAGCGGAGAAAATCCCCGACCCAGCCGGGAATCGAAGCCGGGCCCGTAGGACGGCAATCCGTCACGCTGACCACTCAGCTATAGGGGCGGACATAATTGCATTATATTGAGTTGAAAATCCTCTCGATATATATCCATTGGACATGGAGGAACAGCAGACAAACCTGCATTTGCATGAGCGTCCGTTCTATTCTATATTTGTAGTAGATATATGAATGCTCACTTATGACTTTCAATTCTAGGTTAATGTAATTTACGATGTTTCGGAAGAAGGCGATCGTCTTGTGTATTCCGTATAGTGTTAATTTATTTATCTAAAAGTAAACGCTACCCGGACATGTCTGCCCACTTGTCGGCGCTAGGCCACCTTCACAGTGGTGCCAACAACAGTCGCCGTCGCCACAGATCGTCCGACAACATCGACCAACAGCTGTATCACGCTGCGTCCGATGTCGCAAGGTCAGGAAGGCCAGTTAGATAAGGTTAGAATGTATTCTATGTATGAAGTAAGCTAGATTTTAACCTATGGTGGGGTGGCTACCACGACGTCTCTTTGATTTGAGAAAAGTACTGCATTGCTATTAAAAAATTGTCCCGGTGCTAGCAAGACTCGAGCACTGAGGGTGTTTGTCCATTCCGGAAATCGAGGACATACACGAATTTTGCCTGTTGTCGACACTGAAACTGGCAAGATACCGACCCCAGGGATTCCAAGACTTTTGAGAATGTTTCAGTTTCAAATCTCTGTATGTCCATCTTTTCGTGAATGGTTGCGAGACTCGGCTATTCGCTGAAGGATGTCAAATTAAACACCTTTCAGCGGTGGTCCTGTTTCCAAACTTATTTTATTTGGCTACCAGTTTCGATGATTTATTACACCATCTTTAGGTCCCTGACCGGCGTGTAGGAGTATGCCACTTCTGATGTTTTGAAAAATAGGAGCCAGCAATACTTGTATTAGTAGGTTTCTGCTTGCTGAAGCGTTACATTCAACAACCAACTTCATCTTGTTGAAGGTATCGCTTTAGCAAGCAGAAATCCACTAATACCAGTACTGCTGGCTCCCCTATTTTTTATCACAACCGAGGTGGAATCTTCCTACACGTCGGTCAGGCACCTGAGGGTGGTGTAGTAAATCACCGAAACTGGTAGCCAAATAAAATAAGTTGGGAAACTGGACTGTTGAAAGGTGCTTATTTTGACGTCCTGTTTCAATTTCAAGTTTTAAGTCGGATAACAAATGACAGAAGAAATATTTTTTCGTGTGATATAATTACATATTTACAATTTCTGATTTTTTGCTTCACTAGTACTGCGAAATCTTATTTGCTGCGAAATTTCATGATTCAAGGTCAACGGTACGCTGTAGGGTTTGAGTATCTAAAGTATGTGACATAAATGGCCGTATCTTTCGACTGAATTGACTTAGAAGCTTAAAATTGTTACACCGCCAAGGGACCATAGATCTTACAATGTGATATAAATTTGAACTTGATGCGCTAAAGTGTTCCAGAGAAAAAGGGTCTTAACAGACGGATAGGGCAACAAACGGACAAAAAAATGACAAAAAATATTTTTTCGTGCTGTATAGTTACAAATCAACAGTTATCGGAATTTTTCCTTCACTTGTACCGTATAACCTCGGTTCTTGCCAAATTTCATGATTCTAGGTCAACGAGGCGTACCATATAGGTTTTGATGACAGAGTTTACGAGTATGTCAGACAAATAACATTATCCTTTGAAGCTCGAAACTTTTATACCGCTACGTGATTATGGACCTTAATACGTGACGTAAATTTGAACTTCATACGTCTACGCGTATGGTAAAAAAAAGTTTCTTAACAATTGGACAGACTGACAAATATAGGGTCAACAAAGCGATCCTGTAACGGTTCCATCTTTACGATCTGAGACACGGAGACTTAAAAAGACGCCGAATGCACGCAGACTGTGTCCTAAGTTATCAGAATAGCCAGACAGTATTTACAAATGCATGAGATGAGTGTAGAAACGTTCTGTTACATACTCGAGGTGATTCGTTGTGACCGTGAAAAGCAAGATTACAAACAGTTTTGCTGTATTTATTTGAAGTTGAATAGACACATTAGTCGACATTCAGACAATATCATTCAGCGTACGTGTGAGAGACAAGCATAAAACTTAGAATAAGATAATCTGAACGCCTAAAGCACTAAAAGGGGGAAACACATACAACACATCGTCCTTGTGCATAAACACGGCAGTATGCTGTGAAAATAGTTTGTAGAGACATGATACCACCTACCAAAACCCAAGAAAGTGGTCTTTCCTAACAATAAGCATAAGTTAGTCGTCACTACCCTCCGTACTTGAACAAATAATTTTTGAGGTTACAATTTATTCGTTAAATTCGCGAAAAAGACTTACCTAGTTGCCGTTTCCAATAATTCTGCGATTTCAGTTCATAGATTCCGATCCCATTGCGATATTTTTCATCCTCACGATGCCACAAACTCACTCTTTCTTGGACTAAACTTATCAGTTTGTCACAGTACCTATTTTGTGTGTCAGAACGTCGGTCAGTTTGACCGATGACAACAAATCTTACCGATTGTCGTCCGACGTCTGTACGTTCGAACGATGGAACTGGCCATAGTGTGACCGCGCAGGCAGAAGCGTACTGATTTTAAAAGATCGGCCCTCTTTGACAGACGTCGGTCGTCGGTGGAATCCGCCAATGTCACTGTGACGTTGTTGTTGTTGTGGTCTTCAGTCCTGAGACTGGTTTGATGCAGCTCTGCATGCTACTCTATCCTGTGCAAGCTTTTTCATCTCCCAGTACCTACTGCAACCTACATCCTTCTGAATCTGCTTAGTGTATTCATCTCTTGGTCTCCCTCTACGATTTTTACCCTCCACGCTGCCCTCCAATACTAAATTGGTGATCCCTTGATGCCTCAGAACATGTCCTACCAACCGATCCCTTCTTCTGGTCAAGTTGTGCCACAAACTTCTCTTCTCCCCAATCCTATTCAATACTTCCTCATTAGTTATGTGATCTACCCATCTAATCTTCAGCATTCTTCTGTAGCACCACATTTCGAAAGCTTCTATTCTCTTCTTGTCCAAACTATTTATCGTCCATGTTTCACTTCCATACATGGCTACACTCCATACGAATACTTTCAGAAATGACTTTCTGACACTTAAATCAATACTGGATGTTAACAAATTTCTCTTCTTCAGAAACGCTTTCCTTGCCATTGCCAGCCTACATTTTATATCCTCTCTACTTCGACCATCATCAGTTATTTTGCTCCCCAAATAGCAAAACTCCTTTACTACTTTAAGTGCCTCATTTCCTAATCTAATTCCCTCAGCATCACCCGACTTAATTAGACTACATTCCATTATCCTTGTTTTGCTTTTGTTGATGTTCATCTTATATCCTCCTTTCATGACACTGTCCATTCCATTCAACTGCTCTTCCAAGTCCTTTGCTGTCTCTGACAGAATTACAATGTCATCGGCGAACCTCAAAGTTTTTATTTCTTCTCCATGAATTTTAATACCTACTCCGAATTTTTCTTTTGTTTCCTTTACTGCTTGCTCAATATACAGATTGAACAACATCGGGGAGAGGCTACAACCCTGTCTTACTCCCTTCCCAACCACTGATTCCCTTTCATGTCCCTCGACTCTTATAACTGCCATCTGGTTTCTGTACAAATTGTAAATAGCTTTTCGCTCCCTGTATTTTACCCCTGCCACCTTTAGAATTTGAAAGAGAGTATTCCAGTCAACATTGTCAAAAGCTTTCTCTAAGTCTACAAATGCTAGAAACGTAGGTTTGTCTTTCCTTAATCTTTCTTCTAAGATAAGTCGTAAGGTCAGTATTGCCTCACGTGTTCCAGTGTTTCTACGGAACGTAGCCTAATTTAAAATGCCCGCTGCAGAAGGGCCGATGTAACGTTGTGAAATGGCGTACGGAATCAGCGAGCACCGCGAGAAATATGAGCAGGCCGCTATGCCCGGACGGTTCTAGGCACTAAAGTCCAGAACCACGCTGCTGCTTCGGTCGCAGGTTCGAATCCTGCCTCGGGCATGGATGCGTGTGGTGTCCTTAGGTTAGTTAGCCTTAAGTATTTGTAAGTCTAGGGGACTGATGACCTCAGATATTAAGTCCCATAGTGCTTAGAGCCATTTGATTTGAGAAATACGAGTCCGGCAGTGACTGTGTGACGTCACGAGAATCGGCTAACGAGAGGTTGCATGCATTTGACCGCAGATGTAAGAATTATTAAACTCACTTATGAGAATGGAACAAGATGATGTTTCGACAACCGCCGGTTTTTCGACAAAAGCACACCCTGCCATTTCCAAAGCAAAACTGCAGCAACTACGCGTTGTGCAAGGGAATTTAAAACCTCGGTTCTCAGAGAAAATCCGGAACGATAACACTCACACACACTGTAAACGCTAGCGCCATCACAAACCAAAACTGACTGACGTCAGATTTATCGATAGTGAAATCAATAAGCAACGGGTGACGTAAGATAATCTCTATCCTTATGTTTCTTCACAAGGGGGAGAGCACGATTCCACGCAGAATTTAAACAAAAACGACCATCTACTTTTAACGTTGCTTGCAAATTTAATTTCAACATCGCAGTAGCTGCAAGTGCATACCAGAATCAGCGTGGTGTCGTATTCCATAAGATTATTATTATTATTATTATTATTACCGTATGCATCAATTACACTAATACACATTTAGCAAAACAAAGAAATGTATATAAAAATGAACATGTGAAATTATATACAGTACACAAGTTTTAAAACGGCTCAGACTACACTCGGATGTTGATGGACTCGATCCAGCGGAGTGCCTCGTGGGATGCTTGATGGAGCTTCTCAATGCCACCAGCGAAGCGTCTGATTGTACATTCATTCACAATGTGGCTCATTGTTTGGTTGTCACCACAGTCACACACACTGTCACTTGAAAAGCCCCACTTGTGCATGTTGTATTTGCACCTACCCTCTTCAGTCCACACCTGCCTTGGTTGGTAGCTTGCCACTCACGTTTCCACTCTGCGTCTTGGTCGAATCCTGTGTATAGCATTTGAACCCCCATTTCATATGCTGGTCTTCTAGATCTGAGGCGTTCCCAGGGCAGTGATAGCAAATCGTCATGGAGGGGGATCGAATTGTTTTCAGAAACGTGCTGACAGAGGTTGTAAAGAGCAGCCTTTCGACGGAGGTCTGGTGGACAGATGTTTGAAAGCACTGGTAGCCAGCAAGTAGGTGTAGACCGGACTGTACCACTAATTACTCTCACAACTGAGTTCAGTTGGACGTCTACTTTCACTACGTGTGCGCTTCGGAACCGAACTGGTGCACAGTGCTCTGCTGCAGAGTATACCAGTGCAAGGGATTCTCCTCGGAGGACTGATGTGGTTGCTCTCCATGTAGTGCCTGCCAGCTTTCCACAAAGTTCACTCGTTCAAAAATGGCTCCGAGCACTATGCGACTTAACTTCTGAGGTCATCAGTCGCCTAGAACTTAGAACTAATTAAACCTAACTAACCTAAGGACATCACACACATCCATGCCCGAGGCAGGATTCGAACCTGCGACCGTAGCGGTCTCTCGGTTCCAGACTGTAGCGCATAGAACCGCACGGCCACTCCAGCCGGCAGTTCACTCGTGTTTGTATCTTCTTGGCCAAGTTGGAAAGGTGTTTTTTGTCCAGAGCGACTTCCAGGTATTTTGGGCTTTCGTTGTATCTGACTGTGCCAAAGGCGATTAGAAAGGTGGAACGGGCTTACCTCGGTTTTAGAAACATTTGGTCTCAGTCGCTATGTCTAAAAATACTCATAAAGTTTAGTAAGGCTGTTCGTTAGGTGTTCTTCACATTCAGAAACGTCTTCACTCTGATATGAAATTGCCAGGTCATCTGCATATTGATATTTTCGACAGGTCAAATTCGGCAGGTCAGCTGTGTAGAGGTTGAATAACACTGGAGCAAGATAAGATGCTCTGCAACTGCGGATTTGCTCGGTTGTTGTAAGCGCCGTGTTCCGCTTAAGCTCCGTACACCGCTCCTCAGCAGTCCTGATAATCTGACCAATGTATGACGTGCCACAACCGCGAGGAATATGGTAGACACGTGACTTACGCAAACCAAGATCATCCTTTACGGAACGTAAAACGGTCCTGTCTTTATATGGTGGTCGAAGTACACACTTTACATCGCATTTCCGCCAACAAGGGAACATCCCCGTCGCATCCCCCTCAGATTTAGTTATAATTTGGCACAGTGGATAGGCCTTGAAAAACTGAACACAGATCAATCGAGAAAACAGGAAGATGTTGTGTGGAACTATGAAATAATAAGCAAAATACACAAACTGAGTAGTTCATGGGCAACATAGGCAACATCAAGGATAGCGTGGGCTCAGTAGCGCCGTGGTCCCGTGGTTAGCGAGAGGAGCTGCGGAGCGAGAGGTCCTTGGTTCAAGCTTCCCTCCAGCAAAAAGTTTACCTGCTTTATTTTTGTAAAGTTATGATCTGTCCGTTCGTTCATTGACGTCTCTGTTCACTGTAATAAGTTTAGTGTCTGTGTTTTGCGACCACACCGCAAAACCGTGCGATTAGTACACGAAAGGACGTGCCTCTCCAATGGGAACCGAAAACATTTGATCCAGTAAAACACGTCTGATATATTCTATACGACACTGGTCACGGCATGTGCGTCACATGACAGGAATATGTTGTCAACCCACCTAACTTGCACACTTGGCGAGTGGGTAAAAAGATTCTTCTACCTTGCCCGATTTAGGTTTTCTTGTGGATGTGATAATCACTCCCAAAAAAGTGATGAAAACATACGAGTGTGTCACATAAACTGCAACAAATGAATGCAACAGTTTCACAGTCGCACAGTTATCTCTGTGCTCTGTCGAAACATATGTTTTTAACGTTTTCAAATTTTTCCGTGTGTAGACCGTCAAATCGTGCATATGTCCAAGCAAATGTGAACATGTCCTGGAATTTTGGAGAGCGAAGTTGATTGTGTGTGAGTGCCTGACCTCTGATAATTGTATGAAAATAAAAATTTAAAATTTCACTCGAGAGAATACTTGAACCAAGGACCTCTCGTTCCACAGCTGCTCACGCTAACCACGGGACCACGGCGCTCTTGAGCTTACATCTTCCATGATGTGGCCTATGTTGCCCATGGACTACTCAGTTTGTATATTTTGCTTATTTATTCATAGTTCCACACAAGTTCTTCCTGTTTTCTCGATTGATCTGTGTTCAGTTTTTCAAGGCCTATCCACTGTGCCAACTTATAACTAAATCTGAATGGGTTGCGATGGGAGGTTCCCTTGTAAGTAAGACCAGTCCTATTCGAAGTACTCCCTGCGTCCCACTACGCCGGCAGAAACTTATATCTCGACTGAAATAGTTACTCGCTGCGCAACAGAGACGGCTGCTGGCACTCGTAAGACGTGCACTGTCACGTGCTGTGACGTTCGCGCCGCGGCATGTCTGCCTCGCGGGCCTTCTGGAAGCAGCTTGTGACGTTGCTCAGTAGGAGGAGTGGGGACTCTCTTGTTGGATCAACACTTTACGACAGGCTATGGCAATTAGAAATTGTATGGAAACTGCACCCGGCAGAAAGTGGCTGAGGCAGGTTTTAAGGTCGGTGCACGATCTGCGAAGTAGCTATTCTCGACTGAGTTAAGTATGGGTGCGGTCGTAGTGGCACAGGTGTCGGTGGATTCCGCTGTCGGCCGACTTCAGCCGAAGACGGGCGACCGTTTCAAATCAGCACGCCACTACGTGCGCGGTCACAATGTAGCCGACCTCATCGTCAGAACCTACATATTTCTGACGACAACTGGTGAAATTCAAATCAGTTTGTTTCTTTCGGTCATAATGTCTGAGACGACACGAAACATGAACAGTGAGAAAGTGATAAGTTTAGTCAAAGTCGGACACCCTGAACATAACACACTACTGGCCATTAAAATTGCTACACCACGAAGACGACGTGCTACAGACGCGAAATTTAACCGACAGGAAGAAGATGCTGTGATATGCGAATGATTAGCTTTTCAGAGAATTCACACAAGGTTGGCGCCGGTGGCGACACCTACAATGTGCTGACATGAGCCGGCCGCGGTGGTCTCGCGGTTAAGGCGCTCAGTCCGGAACCGCGCGACTGCTACGGTCGCGGGTTCGAATCCTGCCTCGGGCATGGATGTGTGTGATGTCCTTAGGTTGGTTAGGTTTAAGTAGTTCTAAGTTCTAGTGGACAGATGACCACAGAAGTTAAGTCCCATAGTGCTCAGAGCCATTTGAACCATTTTTTTGCTGACATGAGGAAAGTTTCCAACCGATTTCTCATACACAAACAGCAGTTGACCGGCGTTGCCTGGTGAAATGTTGTTGTGATGCCTCGTGTAAGGAGGAGAAATACGTACCATCAAGTTTCAGACTCTGATAAAGATCGGATTGTAGCCTATCGCGTTTACGGTTTGTCGTATCGCGACATTGCTGCTCGCGTTGGTCGAGATGCAATGACTGTTAACAGAATATGGAATCGGTGGGTCAGGAGGGTAATACGGAACGCCGTGCTGGATCCCAACGGCCTCGTATCACTAGCAGTCGAGATAACAGGCATCTTATCCGCATGACTGTAACAGATTGTGCAGCCACGCCTCGATCCCTGAGTCAACAGATGGGGACATTTCCAAGACAACGACCATCTGCACGAACAGATCGATGACGTTTGCGGCAGGACGGACTATCAGCTCGGAGACCATGGCTGCGGTTACCCCTGACGCTGCATCATAGACAGGAGCGCCTGCGATGGTGTACGTAACGACGAACCTGTGTGCACGAATGCCAAAACGTAATCTTTTCGGATGAATCGAGGTTCTGTTTACAGCATCATGATGGTCGCATCAGTGTTTGGCGACATCGCGGTGAACGCACATTGGAAGCATGTATTCGTCATCGCCATACTGGCGTATCACCAGGCTGATGGTATGGGGTGGCATTGGTTACACGTCTCGGTCACCTCTTGTTCGCATTGACGGCACTTTGAACAGTGGACGTTACATTTCAGATCTGTTACGAGCCGTGGCTCTACCCTTCATTCGATCCCTGCGAAACTCTACATTTCAGCAGAATAACGCACGACCGCATGTTGCAGGCTTTTCTGTATAGAGAAAATGTTCGACTGCTGCCCTGGCTAGCACATTCTCCAGATCTCTCACCAACTGAAAACGTCTGGTCAATGGTGGCTGAGCAAGTGGGTCGTCACAATACGCCAGTCACTACTCTTGATGAACTGTGGTATCGTGTTGAAGCTGCATGGGCAGCTGTACCTGTACACGTCATCCAAGCTCTGTTTGACTCAATGCCCAGGCGACTAAAGGCCGTTATTACGGCCATAGGTGGTTGTTCTGGGTGCTGATTTCTCAGGATATATGGACCCAAATTGCGTGAAAATGTAATCACATGTCAGTTCTAATATAATATATTTGTCCAACGTATACCCGTTTATCATCTGCATTTCTTCTTGGTGTAGCAATTTTAATGGCCAGTAGTGTAGATATCAAAACCGGAGTACATTTCGGAGTCTATAGACTGAAATCGCAGGATGTTGGAAACCATAAGTGGGCAAAACCTTTATCAGAAATGTTAGGTTTGGTTTATAACCTGGAATTTGTTCTAGTGCCAAGGATGGCTTATCTTTTGCTTAAAGTTACTTTAGTGCATCTTTTTGGGTTGTAGTATGTGGACATCAGCTGTCTACAAATTATTATTACTGCTCACTAGCTTTCTTTTTATTGCAGTGGGGTGGTGGTTTTGTTACCTGAAGTGGTTTGCAGATGTGGTGTACGTATGTGTGCTCCACTTTTCAGTGCGTTAAGTGTTCAGAGTATCTTACTTTATGTTTGTCTTTCACACGTATACTGAGTGACAATCACTGAATGTTAATTGACGTATGCCTGCACAACGTTAAATAAATTCAGATCACGAGTAGCGCCCTTCATTTCGAGTAGTCCCTCTATTTGTTCAGTTGTGATTCGAGGTCTATTAAAAAATTCAATTCTCACATTAAAGATGCAATTCCGGTTGAAGCAAACCAGAAGTGACACTTTGTTATTTGACGTCTGTTCATTACGTCTTTGTAAAAATTGCCCCTACACCACGATCTGAAAAGCACAGTTTCAAAGTTTTTGTGTGAAATGTTAAATGTTATTACAACGCTCTAACTACTAATTTAAAATCTGGTATTTTCACTCTTCCACATCAAATACCTGGGCTACGAAATTTTTAATTTTTTTATCCTTAATCTTGGAGCTGTGCAAGTGCACTAAAAACACTGAAATAATGTTGATTTTTGGTATTTTGAGTGAAATAATATTGCCCCCAGGAATATTGTTACTTCCTTTCTCAAATGCACTGTGCAAATGTTTAGAGAGCAGTGAAATGTACTAGAATCTAATTATCTGAATATCCTCCCAGTAGTGAACTAATTTTCACCATTTTTAGAACAAAGTGAGCTGCTGTGGAACCACAAATATACCTATCATTAATTGCATAATCCTTGCTTCCTTACACACAAATTTTATCCATGCATCACACAACAGAAAGATGTGCTTTCACCACGTAAATTAACCATCATGTGCTCGTAATGTCATTGGTAAAAATATTTACACACCGGAGTCGCACATCCTCCCACTGTAGCACAATGAACCACACTCTGAACAAAGTGTTTTGGAGATATCATTTGTGCAGTGTACCACTGAAACTACATATTTTCGTAATACACGCGTACAAATATGAGAAACATTAATTACAGCCTGTTGGTTTCTGAGGTGGTGGTTCCTTCTGACGCTAATCGCTGGTGAGAGAAGGAAAGTTGCGTCACAAAGTTAAAGCGTTTTTAACTTCCGTGCCTTGGTGCTCTTCCCTTCATCTTATGTATTCGTAAAACTTGTCTGGTAACTCCAGTAACTGAGGAAAGAGTGTACAGTGCTCGCCATTTTCTTTCCGAGACAGATATAGCTCATTTACATGCATGCGTCTTTTAATAGCAAAAGCCCCACTGCAGCACTCGTCTCTAAGCACACAGGCATCGTGGTATGCATCCCGTCCTTGGAGATTAAAATGCAGGGTGACATTTAATGAACTACATGAAATAAAATTGTCATAACTCCAAACGAATTGCAAGAATGGTTCAAGTGGCTCTAAGCACTATGGGACTTAACATCTGAGGTCATCAGTCCCCTAGACTTACAACTGCTTAAACCGAACTAACCTAAGGACATCACACACATCCATGTCCAAGGCAGGATTCGAACCTGCGACCGTAGCAGCCGCGTGGTTCCGGACTGAACGATTTGCTTCAGGACGCTCAAACTGCACGGCTGATCTCGGGGCATGATGTGAATTACTATACGCATGCGCACTCGCCTTGTCGCCACTGGCCGTTTGCACGCGAAAGTTTCACGTTACAGCCAAATTGGCGCATTTCAGGGACAGGAAATTCGCATTTCGCGAAGGAGAAGTCTCTTCACCTTCAATGTGTGACTGTCTGGTGTGCAATGTCCACTCGCGGAATAGTCGGAGCGATAGTATTAAATGACACGGTGAGCACCGAACGCTGCGTGAAGGTTTTGGGATTTCGCCCCATTATCCAAAGTGACCTTGATTTCGACAAGATGTTCTGGAGGAGCAATTTGGGGGCCGCATTCTGGCTCTGGGGTACCCAGAGGCCGCTGGCTTGGGCCTCGATTGGCCTCCACATACTCCGGATCTGAACACATGCGACTCCTTTTTGTGGGGCTATAATAAAAACAAGGAGTACAGCAAAAACGACAAAACCACTGCTGAGCTGAGAACAGCCGTTGAGGATGTTGAGTCTTGCAGCACAAGGTAGCTAGGGAGAGGATGTTGTTATGGATGGCCAGTGTCCTCTTTTCACAACGCAAATGCACACGGGGATTAATTTGGTTCTTTCTTTACATGAAATGAAAACATTTACCTAACTTGAATGGTCTCCAAGTTTTGTAGTACAAGCTTATCAGTAATAGTGGTTGGCTCTGAGCACTATGGGACTAAACATCTGTGGTCATCAGTCCCCTAGAACTTAGAACTACTTAAACCTAACTAACCCAAGGACATCACACACATCCATGCCCGAGGCAGGATTCGAACCTGCGACCGTAGCAGTCGCGCGGTTCCGGACTGAGAGCCTAGAGCCGCTAGACCACCGCGGCCGGCTATCAGTAATAGTCCTATTGGAGAATGATGTAATGTCCATTTCGGCAAACTTGCTATTACAAGCAAGCTTCTGTGACCGATCGGTTCTAGGCGCTTCAGTCTGGAACCGCGCTGTTGCTACGGTTGCAGGTTCGAATCCTCCCTCAGGCATGGATGTGTGTGATGTCCTTAGGTTAGTTAGGTTTAAGTAGTTGTCAGTCTAGGGGACTGATGACCTCAGATGTTGAGTCCCATAGTGCTTAGAGCCATTTGAACCTTTTGCTATTACAAACTTTAGTTTCTCGCTGCTAGTGAAGTACAATTCCGGTTGAGCTATAGCCACTAATATGGTCGCTATTACTGTCGTAGTCTGTGATGAACTAAACCAGCTCTGTGAGTAAACTGACAGACGCCAAACTGGATGATTGAGTGAGTCCCTGTGGTCAGCGGCGGCGGCCTAAATACATGCTATCGAGAGGGCGTTGCGGCGTGTTGCTTGTGGGTGTGTCTCTGGTCTCTCTCGCGACAGGCGCACCTGATCCAGGGCCTACTAATCGTTGCCAACCGGTGTGCTAGCGACAGCTTACGCCAGTACACAGGAGATCATCGACACTTAAGCGGATCGTACAGAATTTCGCTATTTGTCTGCACCACATCATCGCCAATGATGGCAGGCATATCGAACATGTCATAAGATAAATCCAATATGTGTAGTGACGTTTACATGTTGCCATAGTTCGCAACTAATTTACGTTCTTTTATTCGTGTAGTTTAATAATTTTCGCCACGTATAACCTTCTTCTTTCTTCTTTTAGTGTTCAACCCTGAGGTTGGTTTGCAGCAGAACGCCATTCCTCTCTTCCTCTTCATTTCCACGTATGTGTTACATCCAACGTCATTCATGACCTGTTGCGTGTATGATATCCTTGGTCGCCCCCGCTGATTCCTTCCCGCAATATCTCCTTCTACTATTGTACCAATGATGTCGTTGTGTCATAGGATGTGCCCTACAAATTTATCTCTTCTTGTTTGGATGTGCCTCCACAGAGATCTGGTTTCCTGTACTCTTCTAAGCACCTCTTGTTGCTTTGTCTCTCCAGCTGTTCTTCATCATCCTTCTATAGCACCACATCTCCACTGCCTCCAGCCATCTTCTTTCTTCTCTTCCAATTGTCCAAGTTTCACATCCGTATTCGGCCACACTCCAAACGAAACCTTTCATGATACGTTTCCTTATTTTCAGACTGATGTTGTTGCTGGTGAGTAAGTTCCTTCTCCGATTAAATGCAATTTGTATTCTGGTCGCAATTTCTTTCCGGCTTCTACCACCTCTTGTGATTTTGCTTCCCAGGTAAGTAAATTCCTCTATCACTTCCAGCTCCTCTCTTCCAATTCTCATTCTCATAGCTTCATATTGTGCTCCTGTACTGCATACCTTCACTTTAGTCTTTTTCTTGTTTATTCTCATTCCATACCGATTGCATAGAATTTTTTCCATTGTTCTGAAGACTTCCTGTAGATCTTCTTTTGTCCCCGTGACTATAGCAATATCATCCGCAAAGCATAGCATGTCTGTCTTCTGCCCATTAATTTTAATGCCCACATCAGTAGTTGCTCGAACTTGGTCTATAGCTTCCTGGATGTAAGCATTGAATATAAGAGGAGAGAGAGCACATCCTTGCCTTACCCCTTTTCTAATATTTGCTTCTTGTTCCTGGTGACAGTTCCCAATCACTGTCACCTCGTTCTTATACAAACTGAGTATCACATGGATGTCTTTGTACTTTATTCCACTTTTCCTCAGCACTCTGAACATCTCTTGCCAGGGAACGTTATGAAATGCATTTTCCATGTCTACAAAGGCAATGTAAATTGGTTTACTTTTTCTGTAATCGCTTTACGATAACAAGTCTCAGTGCTAGAATCGCCTCTCTTGTTTCCAATCCCCTTCTGACCTACTTCATACGTAATATACACTACTGGCCATTAAAATTGCTACACCACGAAGACGACGTGCTACAGACGTGAAATTTAACCAACAGGAAAAAGATGCTGTGATATGGAAATGATTAGCTTTTCGTAGCGTTCACACAAGGTTGGCGCCGGTGGCGACACCTACAACATGCTGACATGCGGAAAGTTTCAAACCGATTTCTCATACACAAACAGCAGTTGACCGGCGTTGCCTGGTGAAACGTTGTTGTGATGCCTAGTGTAAGGAGGAGAAATGCGTACCATCACGTTTCCGACTTCGATAAAGGTCGGATTGTAGCCTATCGCGATGGCGGTTTATCGTATCGCGACATTGCTGCTCGCGTTGGTCGAGATCCAATGACGGTTAGCAGAATATAGAATCGGTGGTTTCAGAAGGGCAATACGGAATGCCGTGCTGTATCCCAACGGCCTCGTATCACTAGCAGTCGAGGTGACAGGCATCTTAACCGCATGGCTGTGACGGATCGTGCAGCCACGTATCGATCCCTGAGTCAACAGATAGGGAAGTTTGCAAGACAACGACCATCTGCACGAACAGTTCGACGACGTTCATAGCAGCATGGACTGTCAGCTCGGAGGCCATGGCTGCGGTTACCCTTGACGCTGCATCACAGACAGGAGTGCCTGCGATGGTGTACTCAACGAGGAACCTGGGTGCACGAATGGCAAAACCTCATTTTTTCGGATGAATCCAGGTTTTGTTTATAGCATCATGATGGTCGCATCCGTACTTGGCGACATCGCGATGAAAGCATGTTGGAAGCGTATATTCGTCATCGCCATACTGGTGTATCACCCGGCGTGATGGTATGGGGTACCATTGGTTGCACGTCTCGGTCACCTCTTGTTCGCATTGGCGGCACTTTGAACAGTGGTCGTTACATTTCAGATGTGTTACGACCTGTGGCTCTACCCTTCATTCGATCCCTATGAAACACTACATTTCAGCAGGATAATTCACGACCGCATGTTACAGGTCCTGTACGGGCCTTTCTGGATACAGAAAATGTTCGACTGCTGCCCTGGCCAGAACATTCTCCAGATCTCTCACCAACTGAAAACGTCTGGTCAATGGTGGCCGACCAACTGGCTCGTCACAATACGCCAGTTACTACTCTTGATGAACTGTGGTATCTTGTTGAAGCTGCATGGGCAGCTGTACCTGTACACGCCATCCAAGCTCTGTTTGAGTCAATGTCCAGGCGTATCAAGGCCGTTATTACGGCCAGAGGCGGTTGTTCTGGCTACTGATTTCTCAGGATCTATGCACCCAGATTGCGTGAAGACGTAATCACATGTCAGTTCTAGTATAATATATTTGTCCAAAGAATACCCGTTAATCATCTGTATTTCTTCTTGGTGTAGCAATTTTAATGGCCAGTAGAGTAGATTGTAACCTAACCTCGTCGATCCCGTCGAGAGCTGACGTACGAGATCGGACGCACAGTGACCGAGAGCTGTCGACCGATGTTATCGGACAACTATTGGCGACGGTGCGAAGGCAGTATAAGAAAGAATAAGGGCGCTTCGAACGACAGTGGCTGTTGTGATGGCCCACAGTGAATTGGCGACCGTCTCCGTTTGCCAGCGAGCTGCTGCGGCAATGGGGCGCGGTTTATTTTGGCCGTGGCTGGCGCTCCGGGCGCGGAATGGGGTCAGTGACGGCCGTGGCGGCAGCAGAAGCAGCAGCTCTGGACTCGGTGTGGACGCGGCCCGGCGCGGGTCCACATCTGCCCAGAGGGGACACGACGCGACGCAACCCGTGCCGCCGTGCGCAGTTCAGCGCCGCTCAGCCGCCGCCTCCGCGTCACCGCCGGGCAGTGATTTATTTTGGAGACCCCCCTCCCCCCTCCCCACTCGTCCCGCCGTTCGGCCCGCACAGCAGGTGCCCGCCACACTGGGCTCCGAGCCAGCCCAGTCTCAACGTCAATAAATACGTGGGGAAGCGAGAGGGGCGAGAGACGGGGGCAGCTGTAGGCTGTAGCTCCGCAAATGAGTTTGGCCCGCCACTCGTGCTACAAATCTGTTTGCGACGAAACAATCGTTCGTTCGGCGCGGCGCTCGGTCGTTACGACTTAACGGCCGGCTCCCCGCTCGTCGCTGCGTTTTCTTACAGGCGAGGCGGAGACGCGAAACCGTTCTCCTCCGTGTAGCGACAGCCGCTCCCCCTCATTCGATTTCGCGCCGCTCGAGGCCGAGGCGCGAGTTAACGCCGTCCCAGAGTCATTTCCTGCGCCCAACGACAACAACAACACTGCACGAGACAGAAGCGATCAGCTGAACAAAGCGGCCGACTGTTATCCGATTCCGGCAGGACGTAAACACAGTCCGCGTCTCGAATGACGGCAAACCTAAGGAGAGGGAAATTAAAACCAGTGAAAGCACCACTGATGCACACACCTTTTGCCTGGGATAATCGATATTTTGCGTCGAATACTGCTTCCGTAATCACTTTTCGCGAGAAAAAAGTGTCTTATGACCAGAAGGCGGCCTTGGCAAAGATCAAAAATGGTTCAGATGGCTCTGAGCACTATGGGACTCAACTGCTGAGGTCATTAGTCCCCTAGAACTTAGAACTAGTTAAACCTAACTAACCTAACGACATCACAAACATCCATGCCCGAGGCAGGATTCGAACCTGCGACCGTAGCGGTCTTGCGGTTCCAGACTGCAGCGCCTTTAACCGCACGGCTGGCAAAGATCAGTTTCGATTCCGTAGAAAAGCTGGAACACGCGAGGGAATACTGAGATACGACTTACCATAGAAGATAGATCAAGAAAAGGCAAACCTACGTTTCTAGCGTTTGTAGACTTACAGATTGCTTGGGACAGAGTTACTGGAATACTCTTCTTAAAATTCTGAAGGTGGCTGGGATCAAATTCAGGCAGCGATATGCTATTCACAATTTGTACAGATACCAGATGGCCGTTACAAGTCGAGGGGGATGAAAGGGAAGCAGTGGTTAGGAAGGGAGTGAGACAGTGTTGTAGCCTATCCCCGATGTTATTCAATCTGTATATTGTGCAAGCAGTAAAGCAAACAAAAGAAGAATTTGAAGCAGGAATTAAAATCCATGCAGAAGAAATGAAAACTTTGAGGTTCGCCGATGACATTGTAATTCTGTCAGAGATAGCAAAGGACTTGGAAGAGCAGTTGAACGGAATGGACAGTGTCTTGAAAGGAGGATATAAGATGAACATCAACAAAAGCAAAACGAGGATAATGGAATGTAGTCGAATTAAGTCTGGTGATGCTGCGGGAATTAGTTTAGGAAATGAGACACTTAAAGTAGTAAAGGAGTTTTGCTATTTGCAGAGCAAAATAACTGGTGATCGAAGTAGAGAGGATATAAAATGTAGACTGGCAATGGCAAGGAAAGCGTTTCTGAAGAAGAGAAATCTGTTAACATCGAGTATGGATGTGTCAGGAAGTCGTTTCTGAAAGTATTTGTATGGAGTGTAGCCAGGGATGGAAGTGAAACATGCACGATAAATTGAATAGACAAGAAGAGAATAGGAGCTTTCGAAATGTGGTAGTACAGAAGAATGCTGACGATTAGGTGGGTAGGTACTGAATAGAATTGGGGAGAAAAGGAATTTGTAGCGTAACTTGACTAGAAGAAGGGATCGATTGGTAGAACACGATCTAAGGCATGAAGGGATCACCAATTTAGTATTGTAGGAAATCGTAGAGGGTGAAAATCTTAGAGGGAGACCAAGGGATGAATACACTAAGCAAATTCAGATGTATGTAGGTTGAAGTAGTTACTCGGAAACGAAGAAGCTTGCACAGGATAGAGTAGCATGGAGAGCTGCATATAACCAGCCTCTGGACTGAAGACCACAACAACATGCTCTTCAGAATACATTACCTCCACAGCTGTTCCGAGGTGATATGGGCTTAACGGTCAAAGTTGTGAACCACCCCCATCCCTCCCTCGACCCCGCCACCCTCCACCTTCTTCACTCGCATGCCCATCAAACTACCTATCTGCATTTTTCTTTTCGCAGTTTTACCAAGTTTTGTAATTTTGTGACTCTTCAAGCTTTCCCCTGACTCTTCAAGCTTTCCTGGCGGATAAGTTGTAAATAGTCTTCACGGATTTACCGCCTCATCAAGTAGTGGAATTTGCAAAATGTGATCCGGCGGCAAACCGGTGAAGACTTTTTACAATTTTGTTAATATGTTTTGTTTAGATGGTTGCTTGACCTGGGGGAGGGGACCAAACAGCGAGGTCATCGGTCCCATCGAATTAGGGTACTACAGAGAAGGAAACTGGCCATGCACTTTCAAAGGCACCATCCCGGCATGTGCCTGAAGCGATTTTGGGAAATCACTGGAAACCTTATTCAGGATGGCCAGACGCGGATTTGAACCGTCGTCCTTCCGAGTGAGAATGCAATTTTCTAATCACTGCGCCACCTCGCTCGGTGGTGTGTTTTGTAGAAGTGGAAAATCACTGAAAATTGCTAATTAAATGAGCTATGTTGACATAAATGTTGGGCAAAACAAATTAAATATATCACTGGAGTACATAAATTACAAATTGGATCAACTTAAAAGAAAGGTATAACAGACTCTGTGTCTTACTTTTATGGCAGGTAGTGTACAGTGGTTTATCAACCTTTCTGTCATGTGCGTTATTTTGAATAGATAAAGATTTTCGTTTCTTAATCAGGTCCTATAGAAAATTCTCGTTGTGACTGTTAGCTATCGGCGAACCAACTTGAGCCTTTGCTTGTTATTGTGGTCTTCAGTCCGAAGGCTGTTTTGTTGCTGTCCATGTTACTTTATCCTGTGCGAGCTTCCTCATCTCCATACAGTTATTGCAACCTACATCTTTCTGGATCTGCTTACTGTAGTCATCTCTTGGTCTCCCTCCACGATTTGTATCCCCCATCCCGCAAACTCGCCTCCGGTACTATGTTGGTGGCCACCGATGTCTCAGAATGTGTCCTATCAAAGGATCCTTTCTTGTAGTCAGGTTGTGTCACAGATTTATTTTCCGCCCAACTTTGTTCAGTACCTCCTCATTAGTTACGTGCTCTACTCATCTAGTCTTCAGCATTCTTCTTTAACACCACATTTCAAAAGCTTCTATTCTCTTCTTGTCTAAATTTTTTATCGTCAATTTCCATATAAATACTTTCAGAAAAAAACTTCCTGATACTTAAATCTATATTTCTCTTCTTCTGAAAGGCTTTTCTTGCCATTACCAGTCTGCATTTTATATCTTATCTACATCGGCCATCATCCGTTATTTTACTCCTCAAATAGCAAAACTACTTTACTACTTTAAGTGTCTCGTTTCCTAATGTAACACTGTCAGCTTCACATGGTTTAATTCGACTACATTCCACTATGCTCGTTTTGCTATTGTTGATGGTCGTCTCATATTCTCCTTTGAAGTCACTATCCATTCCGTTCAACTGCTCTTCCAGGTCCTTTGCTGTCTCTGACAGAATTACAATGTCATCGGCGAACCTCAAAGTTTTCTTCTCTTCTCCGTGGATTTTAACTACTGTTTCAAATTCTGCTTTTGTTTCCTTTACTGGTTGCTCAATATACAGACTGAATAACATGAGGGATAGGTTACAACACTGTCTCACTCCCTTCCTAACTAATTTTTTCGTCCTTCTGTTAAGAATGCGTGTTAGAATTTTGTAACCATGAGTTTTTAAACTTTTAGTTCGGAAGTATTCACATCTGTCAGCACAAGCTTTCTTTTGAATTGGAATTATTATGTTCTTCTTGAAGACGAGGGTATTTCGCCTTTCTCATATATATTGCACAACAGATGGAAGCGCATTGTTATAGCTGGTTCTCCTAAGGCTATCGTAGGTCTGACGGAATCTCGTCTACTCCTAGGGCCTTGTTTCGACTTAGGTCTTTCTGCACACTGTCGAATTATTCTCGCAGTATCACGTCTCCCATCTTATCTTCATTTACGTCCTCTTCTATTTCTGTATTACTGTCTGCATGTTCATCTCCCTTGTATAGACCTTATATTATGCCCTTCGGCTTTCCCTTCTTTGCTTAGGACTGGTTCTCCATCTGAACACTGATATTCATGCAGGTGGTTCTCTTTCCTCCAAAGACCTCTTTGATTTTCCTGCAGGCAGTATTATGTTTTCCCTAGTGATATATGCTTTTAAATCTTTACATTTGTCCTCTAGCCATTCCAGCTTGGCCATTTTGCATTTCCAGTCAGTCTCATTTTTAAACGTTTGTATTCCCTTAGTGCTGCAATTTTTGATTTTCTTCTTTCATCAGTTAATTTCATTATCTCGTGTTTCATCCAAGGATTTCTACTAGGCGTAGTATTTCTACCTACAGTATTTCATCCTCGCTTGCCTTCACTATTTCATCTCTCAGAGCTACTCATTCGTCTTCTACTGTTCGAGTCATTCCCTAATGCTCCCTCTGAAACTCTCTACAATCTCTGATTCTTTTAGTTTATCCAGGTCCCATTCCACAATTTGCTACCTTTTTGCAATTTATTTAGTTTTAATTAACAGTTCATAAGCAATAAATTACGGTCAGAGTCAACATCCGCACCTAGAAATGCCTTACAATTTAAAATCCTATTCCGGAATCTCCGTCTTACCATTATATAACCAGTCTGAAACCTTCCGGTGTCTCTAGGTCTTTTCCACGTATACAACATTCTTTCATGATTCCTGAACGTATTAGCGATGACTAAATTATGCTCTGTGCAAAATTCTACCAGGCGGCTTCCTCTTTGATTCCTTTCTCCCAGTCATACTCACCTACTCTTTTTCTTCCTCTTCCTTTTTCTGTTGTTGAATCCAGTCTTCCATAACAATTAAATTTTTGTCTCCTTTAACTATCTGAACAATTTCTCTTATCAAATGGTTCAAATGGCTCTGAGCACTATGGGACTTAACATCTGTGGTCATCAGTCCCCTAGAACTACTTAAACCTATCTAACCTAAGGGCATCACACATATCCATGCCCGAGGCAGGATCCCAACCTGCGCGGTTCCGGACTGAGCGCCTAGAACCGCTAGACCACCGCGGCTGGCAATTTCTCTTATCTCATCACACATTTCTTCAATGTCTTCATCATATGCGGAGGTTGGTTGCATATAAACTTGTACTACCGTGGTGCGTATGGCTACGATAATGCGTTATCTATGGTGTTCTAAGTAACTTACCCACATCCCTATTTTCTTATTCATTATTAAACTCACTCCTGAATTACTCACGGTTGATTTCGTGTTTATAACCCTGTATTCGCCTGCTGTCTCTGCTGCCACTGAACTTCACTAATTCCCACTATATCTAACTTTAGCCTATCGATTTCCCTTTTTAAATTTTCTCATCTACCTGATCAATGGATCTAAATTTGCACACTCCGATCCGTAGAACACCATTTTGTTTCTTCTGATAACGACGACTTCCTGAGTAGTACTTGCCCGGAGATTTAAATGGGGATCAGTTTTATCTCCGGCATATTTTACCCAATATGATGCCATCATCATTAACCATACGGTAGAGCTACATGCCATCGGGAAAGATTATGGCTGTAATTTTCCCTTGCTTTCAGCTGTTTGGCGTACCAGCACAGCACAGCAAGGACGCTTTGGTTGATGTTACAAGGCCAGATCAGTCAATCATCCAGACTGTTGCCCGTGCAACTACTTAAAAGGCTGCTACCTCTCCTCAGGAACCAAACGTTTGTCTGCCCTCTCAACAGATACCCCTCTGTTGTGGTTGTACCTACGGTACGGCTGTCTGTATCGCTGAGGCAAGCAAGCCACCCCACCAACGCCAAGGGCTATGGTTCTTGAGGGGGCGGGGGGGGGGGGGGACCCTCTGTAATGGGAAGTACGCCCATTGAGAGATTGCTTAACTTCATGAAATTTAGCTTTTGTTTTTTCCTTTAAGTTAACGTGGTCTGCTGCCATCTTTATCCCTGGTCTCGACGTGTGCTTTCCCTCTAGTGCTTGTGGAACGTTTCAGAGTGATAAGGCTTCAGTTTGTAGCGCCGTGGATTCTCACAAGTGCTGTTCGAGAAGCTGGTATTTCAACTGTCTCTCCATCCCTCACTACCTAACTTTATAACTGTAGGACAAGTCACGACATTGTGCTACATCAGAATTATTTCTTGGTCTCCTGTGCAATCAATCTACCCTTTACAGAGGTTAGACCAGGTAGATGTGCATTTTGTTTATCATAAGATGCTATTTCATTGAACTCTTTAATCAATGAATTTCTTTCTGTGCTAGATGTGTTTACAAAACATTTCAAGTGTGAACACTTTCATTCATCGACGATGTTGTAACTAATACCTGGAATGCGTTTTGAAGCATCTCAAACTCGCCCATGGGACTTCCTCTTCACTGAACTAGTTCCATGTTTTGCGGTACAATGCACAACTACTGCTTGACATCGTGAAAATTTTCCAACACATACTCGACAATCATCTACAGAACTGCTAATGGTGCACTAACAATGTTATTCCAAGGTTTTGTCTTCAACAATAATGAATAATTAACGCCTGAATGTGTGGACTCTGATCGCCCTTCCAAAGGAACAATGTGTGACTTTGATCAGTCTTCCAAAATACACTCTGAGCCTGAATTACGTGAACATCGGTTATTTCTCCGATCATAAAGCTTCACGGTCTGAAAGTTCTTCATATTTTATACAAAAGTAGTTTCGTAAAGGTCTGAAATTAGATGCAAAGTTTCTTGCAAGCCACAAAGTGCTCCCGCTATCCAATTTTGCCTGAGTAAAGTATGGATATTCGCGCGCCGTGGGCTTTACTGCTTCTCCACCTCATACCCCATTGTTAGGCAGGTGGTTCTTATTCATACAGCGATTATCTCCATACAGTAGGTGACATGTATACAGAAATAAGTCCAGTGTTTGGAAGGAGATGCGGGACATACACACATATATGTCATTAATGCTTACCTCCATTTTTATAATGAGTATTTATGAATTCAAGTCGCCACCTCTCGTCCATCTGTATGTGGAGGCTAATCTCAGGAACTGTTGTAGGGATTTTGATCTGGTTTTCACTAGTAGATACACTGATTCATGAGGAAAGTTTCTGTATAATTTATAAATATCTCGTACGAATTGTCTGAGTTATCTGGTATTAAAGTTAAGTTGTGAAAACGATACCACTGTCATCTAGCGAACAGCAGTCATAACTCGAGAGAGCAATAGTGCCTCGAGGCAGCAGAAAGACTCACAATATTCGCATGCGGTGTGATGGTCTAGTGAGTGAGCGTTTGGCTAGAATCCGAAGCATTGTAGGGTTGAATCCCATGTGGATCACTTTCTTTCAGTCAGTCTTTTAACCTAGCATTCACCTCTCAGTGATGTGGTGTTTCTTCAGAAACGAAACTTGGCTCACCACGTTACACTGTGGTACCCTTATCCACATTGGGTAACTGTTTGGGGACATAAAAGTCGTCTACCTTGTAAGAGCCATCAGTCGATCGCAAGCGTTTCCGGACAACTGTACACCGAAAAAATATACGAGTCGAAAATCTGTGGTTTCCAGTTATTTATACACAGTGTAAAACGCAGCATGTCGTGTCCCTTTACTTCGTATATATGAAGAAAGTTTTGCAGCAGCGCAGTAGATGACTCAGCTTTCAGCATTCTGCTTTTCTTGAGTCAAACATCGGTGCGAACACGATTCTCTACGTGGTGGATACTTCTAAATTCTGCAGAAGACTTGTAAACGAATCCCCCTGACGAGAAAGAGATTTAGGCTTTTTTAGGATCATGGAGATATTGTCACGATATCCTTGAGCGCGATTCAAAAATTTCTTGCGGACGAATACACAAGATTTCCAAATACTTCTAGAGACGGTTGAAGTGAAAATTAAAAGACGATCTGGGATGGACTTTGACGCTGCTTCCGCGTACCCTTCAAAACTGACAGCTTGTTTTCACCCATGCTTTAAATTAACCAGTTTGTTTATCTAGATGAACTTTCTGAAACTGCGTTCAGAAAATGTTATAGTGAGCGGCATTCTCATAAATTTTCTCAAAGCTATTTACAAATTTGGGTATGCATCTGTCAACACATATGAGGTGGTGCGTTTCTGGCGCCCGTTTCCATCGACCGTCATTTTGATCTTTGAGCCGACTTCGATGCTTATTTGTCTTTTGCTCATCTTTGGCGGCGGGTATTTAACGGCAGCGCGTGCGCTCTGCTAGACAGGTGTGCCGGGATCGGGCGTGAGCGAGAGTCACGTGGGACTGTGTACGCAGGCAGGACGGCAAGAGGACGAGTCGGACAACGCAGGAGCGGGGCCAGCGGCTACGGCGTGTTGAGTCGTGAGGGCAGGTCCACAGGCCATGGTGATTTGGTTTTCCTCGAGGTAGGAAGGACAAGCTCCTTCGAGTCTGTTATAAGCTACGCCGGCCGATTGAATTGGAGTCTCCGAGTTGCTTCGGTGGGTTGCGTGCGCCTTAAGTGAATATGCCAGTGTTCTAAATATCCTTTGTAATTGTTTTAGTTGTTTATCACCTACCTCGGTGTCGTGACTATCTTGACGGCGGTTGAGCAAGTGTGGCTACGCCCAACCAACCGACGTGAAGTATGGTTAAAGACGTAGCTAGAAGTGCAACGAGTACTGAGTAAGTCCGGCTCTGGCGTTTCAAGACACACCGAGATACGTCCTCTATTCTACCTTGTAATTCATTTGGTAGTTTGGCGTGTAAATGTGCGTCGATATAATTCTTTTCATCTTAACTTTAGGGCACGATTTTTAGCGAACTTATTACTCAAAGTTTAAGATCTTGTACTGGCCAGGTAACTCACGAAGGCTAATTTGTTTCTATTCAGTTGTATTGATCACCTGTTCTCTATATAAGATTGTGTAGTTTATGTCTCAGAATAGTGTCTGCCGTTGATGTGTGTTGTGTTACAGATAATTGGCAGCGGTCGACGCGAGCATACTGGGAGCATCGCACCAGGGGGGGAGACAGATATTTAAGGCCCTGTCCTCTCTATTACACCTTGGGTTATGTTGTCACTGTTGCGTGATTCGATCTTTCCGGTGGAGAATTATAGAATCTGAAGTTCAATTGCAGTGTTATGTTGAGTACATTTCTATGTCATTTCCTATATCGTGGATCTCTCGTATTGATTTGAATCCTTGGCCTGCTCGCGTCCATCGCTAATTCACATGCAATATTGAAGCAACCTCATTTTAGGGGTATTGTCATATGGTCATGTTGTAGTTGTAATCATTCTAAGAATATTGTTGATTAATCAACTGAGTAAGTAAATTTGAAGATTGGTTTGGTCAAAATTAAAGCACCTCCTTAATTGTTTTAGTGATTTGTATGTAGTTCTGTTTAGGAAAGTTGGCTAGCCAAACCTTAAATGATCTGCGTTCTTACCCCTAATCTGTTCCTCAACTGATTGGAAGTAATGAGAGTTCTGATGGGAATTGTATGGACATTTGTACTATTTAAGTAAAGCTTTGCGTGAGTATATTTACCTAGTCATATTCATATTTCAAGTTTTATGGGTCCTGTTTCGGTTAAAGAAATATATTTGTTATTTGACCAAGTGATCTGGCCTTATAAGGCAGTCTCCTGTATTATTGTGATTGTGATTTTATAACGCTTTTGATTGTAATAAAATATGTAGCAACAACAACGGATTAGTATTGTGATTTTGGTGTGTCACTACTATTACACATTTCAACATACTTTAGAAAAAATCAAAATAGCCTGCTTTTCATCAGATTTTCCACCTGGGACCTGAAAACAGTTATTTCTTTAAATAGCTCTTCTGTATCAATGTCTCTACTGTACTACGTATCAATGTCTCTACTGTATTACGTACCAAAATCATCCGCATGGTTTTCAACATGAGATAGTGGGATTTCTTTTAGGCATTTCCTGTCAAGAAATTAAAACCAGATGAAATGGTGTGACATAATTGTGATCTTTTACCTATTTCACTTATTATTCTATTAGCTGCTTTGAAACGTTCTGCCTCAACAACGTGCGTTAATAGTCACGGAACGCATGCGGGGCAGCTTGTGGTAGGAAGAACACACGTGCTCCTCCAGGTACTTTTTTTTTTCTTTTGTATTTTTGGTCAGTTTTGCGTCCGCTCTATGCTATACGCTTGTCAGCTGCCTGCCTCGTCATCGCCTCGGCATTCTGAACCACGTGTGTTCTATACGTCTGCTGATCATCTTCATATTCAAAATGAACGTCGTATTATTCAGGCTTTCCCGGCGATCTAACGACTTCTTGGGTTGTCGGGCGTTCTGCCGGATATCAGCGTTGTACTTGCATGATCTTTCGGTAGCGTAACTCGTTACCTTCATCAGGTACGACCTGAGACTGGTCGCACCTGATGAAGGTAACGAGTTACGCTGCCGAAATATCGTGCAAGTACAACGCTGATATCCGGCAGAACACCCGACAACCCAAGATGTCAAAATGAGCGTCATTTGCATCAGAAGTCAGGCCTGCGCGCTCTAGCAGTCCATCTGTTCAGTTCTTCCTTGTATGACTGCCTGCTTATGTACATAATGTTTTTCGATCACATCATTCTTATGCTCAGCCTGGATGCAACCTGATAAACGGCGTGATTTTCGCACGATGTGTTTGCTTCATCGGTTTCTTAGTCACTTCTGTCCTCAGTATCTCTCATACAAATAAAACACCTATATACTCTTTTGCGACCATAAAGCCGATCATCCTTCGGGTATTGGCTACTAGTTTAATGTGCCTCATTAAAGTGCACATTTCACCAATATGCCTCTTGTGGTCAGAATTAGCAGCGCTTTAGTATGAACACTCAAGGAGTTGATTAAGTTAGTTTGAAATACCAGCCAAATGCTTGTGTTAATATTTTATTGTACTCGTAGACAAACCACATCAGCTGCCTCAAGGTAATACTACGCCTAGCGCATAACCAGACGCTAAAAGCGTCGATAAGTGAATGAATATTTATTTTTGGAAAGATAAGGAGTTAGGAAAAAAAAGGACATACAGTCACCAGTAACCTTTATTTTACAATTGCTGTTGCCTACTTTCGCCCAAATAAACAGGTACACGTCTGCATTCAACTTCTTCTTTCTTCTTGTAGACAAATTAAACGGCTTGTCTGGCGTCAAAGTGCCATAGGCAACCTTGGCTAGTAGTCCTGTACTCTCCGCTATACACCATGTCTTCAAAGCCAAAATGTGTGCATCTGGGAAAGCTTCAAGGCCACCATAGTCTGCATGGTTCCCCCACGCAACAGCCAAGGTCAACCAGGTACTGCCTCCAAACACAGCAGAAACATCACACGTGAACTGCTTTCTCAGTCCACGAAAGACGTATTGGCCACCAATAAGCTGCTGCTTATTGAACCGGCCAGTAAGGTCAATGTATATTGCCTTCAAAGACTCGTACACAGGAACACTTCGCTACCAACGGTGACGATAACCACGTGGCCCAGGCATTGCAGAGGTCGTTAACACAAGTGGACGTTGCATGGAATATAGCGGAGAGTACATGACTACTAGCCAAGGTTCCCTATAGTACGTTGGTGCCACACAAGCCGTTTAATTTGTATACGGGAGCTCATCGTTATGGGACGGGGGAATTTGGAATAGTGCTGACCTTGAGCTCAGAAACACACGTGGTGAAGCGTAGAAAAAGGTTAGAAAAATTAATTTCAGTAAAATGTCTCACTGCTGCTGCTGATCTATGATGACGAAAGCAACGAGAATGTCGTTTTTCAGATTGCCGTCTTCGCTTGTTTTAATTTCCGTTTCTTAGCTCTTGTTATAGATGTAAGTGCCAAATTTATTTGCCCCATTTCGACAATGTTGTAAACAGCAAATGAGTGCCTCTACGTACGTGCGCCAACTTTCGAGCTGAAAAGAAATAATATTGTTTCGCCGCTCAGATTACGTGACTTGGCACTGCACTGCTGTTGGCATGAGATAGAGGAAGCAGGACTGAAAGAGAGAGAGACGGGGGGAGGGGGAGGCAACATTTTCAGACAAGGACAAAGATAGATAAGGCCCGACCATAGCCAAATATTCACCATTCCAGAGGGGAAACACCGGGAACACACCGTCCTTACCTCTGCAACTAACTGCTGCAGCAACCTCTATCAGCAATGTTGCCAGGCCATTCCTCAATATTGCCATGTATTGCCGCCTCGGTGCAGCAATATCGACGAGAACACAATTGCGGCCACACATTCCCGTAAAAGTTGGCCCCTATAATCGCGTTAGTTAGTTAGTGAGATGGTTGCGTGTTCCATGGATCAGTCGCACGGTACTGTAGCCGTTATGGTGTGGAACGTGTCAAGTGCACAAGAATGCACATATGAAACAAAATTTTTTAATATAGAGTTAAAGATTAATATTTGTGTTATTTACCCCATTCCCTTAAATGGCCAAAAGGCACAAAATGCTAGTACTATATTTATAGATTTATTTATTCCTATTCAAGAATTCATCTATGGTATAGAAGGAGTTATCAACGAGACATGATTTCAATTTATATTTGAAGCTATTACTGCTGTCTCTGAGACACCTTATTTCATCTGGTAATTTTTCGAAAATTTTTATAGCAGCATATTTTACCCCTTTCTGAGCCAAAGATAGGTTGAGCAAATGATAGTGTAAGTCTTTCTTTTTTCTGGTATTATAATCATGAATGCAACTATTCTTTTTAAACTGGTCCATGTTGTTGATAACGAATTTCATTAGTGAGTAGATGTATTGTGAGGCTGTTGTAAGAATTCCCAATCTTTTAAAAAGATGCGTACAGGATGTGCGACTATGAACCCCACACACTATTCTAACCACTTTCTTTTGAGCAGTGAATACTTTTTGTCTAAATGTTGAGTTACCCCAGAATATTATTCCGTATGACATCAGAGAGTGAAAGTATGCAAAGTATGTTAGCTTATTAATTTCTATATCCTCAAAAGTGGCAATTATCCTGATCGCAGAAGTTGCTGAACCTAGTCGCTTCAGGAGATCCAAAATATTAATTTTCCAATTAAGATTCTCATCTATATGTACACCCAACAACTTAGTATGCTCTACCCTTTCTACTGACTTGATGTGTTATATTTGCTGAAGGAACTCTACTTTTTGCAGCAGAAAGTTGGATGTACTGTGTTTTTTCAAAGTTTAGAGCAAGCCCATTTGCAGAAAAACCAATTAATGACTTATCCAAAGACCTCATTTGTATCATTTTCAATTTGACTTTCTTTTACTGGTTTAATAATGATGCTTGTATCATCAGCAAACAGTGTCAGATCAGCTTCCTGTTTCAGATAGGAAGGGAGGTCGTTCACATATAACAAGAACAGAAGGGGACTCATGATTGAACCCTGTGGAACACTTAATGTAATTTCACCCCAGTTAGATGAAGTGGCAAACTTATTTCAATCCCTTGACCCATATAAGGAAACTTTTTGCTTCCTGTTCTGTAGATATGACTTAAAACACTCATATGTTATTCCATTTGTACCATATAATTGTAATTTCTGTAACATAATGTCATGGTTCACACAATCAAATGCTTTGGACAAGTCACAGGAAATTCCTATTGGTGATATTTTACCATTTCAAGATTCTATTATGTGGACAATGAAATTGTATATTACTGTCTCAGTGGAACAGCATTTTTGAAATAGGAACTGTGATTTACTAAGTATCCCATTACTGCTGAGATGGCTTACCACTCTTGAGTACATTACTTTTTTTGAGAATGCTGTAAGCAAAGTACCGAAGGCATTTCAAAACCCATTAATTATGCTGTGACTGGACTGACACAGCCCATAGCATTACTGGTACTAATTCGTCTCTCGATCGCTACACGTTCCTCTCCATACTACTGGTGGTCGCTGGTCCGCGCAGATAACGTGAAACGGCATGAACAACGGTATTCCATCAACACTGTGTTTTTGCGTCCGATACGTACGCTTGTTTCAATCAGCGGACAATGTTGCTCACATAAATTGGCATGTTGTGTAAGTTAGTTACGGTATTTTATCGCGTTAATAACATGTGTAATACTCTTTGTGCTCCCGCAGAGCGTAATTGAGTCTGCTATCAGACTGCATATGTTCGCTTCACCACAATAACTCTAGCTCGCTCCAGGAATATTATTCTGGTGTCTCTACACCGGTATAGCAGTACGCACTGCAAAATAGGAAACAAAAGTTAGAAAGACTATCAGATCACTGAATTAAAAGAAAACAGTATACCTTACCCAGCGCGAGACGTCGACGGAGAACACGTCTAAGGGATCGAAAAACATGTCTAACTTTGAAGTCAGTCTAACAAATAGGCATTAAAACCGATGTACCTGATGGCTAAAGAAGACACTGAAAAGGTATAAAGACATAAGCAATTTTGGATCTATAGGGAACAAAATAATATCCGTTAGTGGTAAATTAGAAATTCTAAGGAGAGGCGACCCCCCCCCACCACTGCTTGAGGTTCAGTGCATTAGTGAGTGATCACTCGAAAGCGATTCTTGCGAAACTGTTTAGAATGTTATTTTTGTGTTCAGGTAACAAATCGATAGTTTGACGCCATTTCCGCTTCGAACCAACTGGAATACTCAGAACCCTCGAAATTAAGGAAATTTGATTTGTGCATATCTGGCCCGCAAACTAGTGGTTCCTGTCAAATTTAAAAATCTGTGATTCTCATCAATTGCAGAACCAGGGTGTTCCAGAGGGAATGGTCAATATTCAGGAATGTGGCAGCAACTATCATTCGAAGCAAAGAAAGCCACATGGTCTCTAAAATGCATACCTGAAGTGCTGTGAACGCTTCTTCATCTTGGTACTGTGGAAAAATCGTCTTCTGCCACATCCATTTTGTTTCCTATATTTTGAGAGATGGTAGTATGAAACAAAACAAGAAAAATGTGTCCAGTAAATATGGGCACTAAAGCGCATACCTAAAGAGCTACGGGTACTTGTTCATCTTCGCTATTGTGAAATACATCTCTCCTCTTAAGGTGTGCATTTCGTTCCTATCATATCCGTGGATATTGGCAAATACTCCTTGACACTCTGAGGATTAGCGCTGTCTGATTTGACGATGGCCCAGTGGAATGCCCACCGTTCAAACCTACATGTTCAGCTTCGAAGCACTCATTTTCAGTGAGAAGTCTCCAGTAATTTATGATGCATTGCTCGCGGATAAATGAGAGTCACCATATGGCATTAATTTTACTGTGAGATCCTCCTTCAAACATCCATCCTGCCATCTATTCTCGACTTCTCCTTACTCGAGGGCAACTCATCGCGATTTCTTCCTTGAGGCTGACGTCGTTTCACAGTTGAGCACCCAACAACTGATATAGTAACCGCGAGTCGCTGCTCCTGCAAGCTACACTTCCTTGAAACAAATCAAGTTCCACAGGACGGCCGATACGCAAGGCGAAATGCGGCCGGCACCAAATTCTAGCGACCTACTGCAGAGGTCACTAGCAGGATAAAACCATGTTTTACAAGCATCATATTGAATATACACTGCGGAGTTTAGTACCTCTCCGTACAAGGATGTAAGTTGCGCCCAGCTACTTAATTGGCAGAGTGTATTCGAATGCGGTTTCCAGTGAGAGAGCCCCTCACAGTTCCAGTTACTACTCTCCCAGTTCATTGCAGCTCATCTGTCCAAAGAAGCCAACGCCATTCTTGGACAACACCACGACAATGTCTACGCCGGATAGAAGACTGTACTGTTCGCCAATTGGAGTTAGCCCACGACAGTCACGTACTAAGAACACAGCACAACGATTTCTTGAAGTGGACTACTTGTGTATATGTCAATAAATGCATATGTTTGTAAATAAAATTGGAGTGTTTCAGTAGTTGTGCTTCCAGTTATACTAGCCTATGTTTGTTTGGGAGTAGCGCCCTTTTCTACTCTGAGATCAGTGACGTCTTGGCGTTTGTTATCAACATAATCGTTGGTGGCAAAGTGTTGCTGCAACAGCTAGAGTGCGAGTGATTCTACCGATTGATGTACCAGAGCGTGCCTTTGCATGCAATACCTGTATCGGTATTACCAATGTAATCCCATTACTTATCCTTACCTCGGTCTCAATAGTACATTCACGACGCACACTTAAAAATTTCGTCCACAAGTAGGACGTTAGGTAGCTGCAACTATACGAGCTGTATGGGTTACCGTATTTTATGATTGACTGATCACGTGATTAGATAAATTTCAGTTCGTAATACTATTTATAACGTATCGTCCGCCTACAAACTTCAAAGTAAGCGTCCACCCAAACATATATATAAGCTGTACATTCAATTTCACCTGCGAGTTTTATTCTAAATAATTTGTTTTATTTCTTTTTATTTATTTTTGCTAGTAAGAGAGAGATGTCATTAAATGGGTTGCTGGGTTTTGCTAAGTGCGCGTGACACTGTTCCTTTTGCTTACTTTAAGTGAGGATATAAGCAAGTTATTTGTGCACGGTGAGTGATGCCGCAATTTCTTGATGCGACTAATCTTTTTACAATATTTCATAGTTCGTAGTCAAATTATTTATTACGACTGGTGGACCCCTATAGTACAGTAGTTCAGAAGTTTCTTGAAATCAAATTTGTGATGGGATGTTTGGACAGGATTGATATTGAATGAGCACAGACACCAGTTTCGTTCATGTAAATTCGGACACTAAGTTTATATGTAAGCAAATGGGCGATCATATATTGATCATTAACCACAAGGAACTAGGCGCACTGTTTTTGTAGAGCATCTTCCAAATCGTAACTCTGTTCCTTTGAATTAGCGTAGCGCAGCATGAAATACAGGGCTATTACAAATGATTGAAGCGATTTCATAAATTCACTGTAGCTCCATTCATTGACATATGGTCACGACACACTACAGACACGTAGAAAAACTCATAAAGTTTTGTTCGGCTGAAGCCGCACTTCAGGTTTCTGCCGCCAGAGCGCTCGAGAGCGCAGTGAGACAAAATGGCGACAGGAGCCGAGAAAGCGTATGTAGTGCTTGAAATGCACACACATCAGTCAGTCATAACAGTGCAACGACACTTCAGGACGAAGTTCAACAAAGATCCACCAACTGCTATCTCCGTTTGGCGATGGTATGCGCAGTTTAAAGCTTCTGGATGCCTCTGTAAGGGGAAATCAACGGGTCGGCCTGCAGTGAGCGAAGAAACGGTTGAACGCGTGCGGGCAAGTTTCACGCGTAGCCCGCGGAAGTCGACGAATAAAGCAAGCAGGGAGCTAAACGTACCACAGCCGACGGTTTGGAAAATCTTACGGAAAAGGCTAAAGCAGAAGCCTGACCGTTTACAATTGTTACTAGCCCTGACTCTTGATGACAAAGTCAAACGCTTTGAATTTTCGGTGCGGTTGCAACAGCTCATGGAAGAGGATGCGTTCAGTGCGAAACTTGTTTTCAGTGATGAAGCAACATTTTTTCTTAATGGTGAAGTGAACAGACACAATGTGCGAATCTGGGCGGTAGAGAATCCTCACGCATTCGTGCAGCAAATTCGCAATTCACCAAAAGTTAATGTGTTTTGTGCAATCTGACGATCTAAAGTTTACGGCCGCTTTTTCTTCTGCGAAAAAAACGTTACAGGACACGTGTATCTGGACATGCTGGAAAATTGGCTCATGCCACAACTGGAGACCGACAGCGCCGACTTCATCTTTCAACAGGGTGGTGCTCCACCGCACTTCCATCATGATGTTCGGCAATTCTTAAACAGGAGATTGGAAAACCGATGGATCGGTCGTGGTGGAGATCATGATCAGCAATTCAGGTCATGGCCTCCACGCTCTCCCGACTTAACCCCATGCGATTTCTTTCTGTGGGGTTATGTGAAAGATTCAGTGTTTAAACCTCATCTACCAAGAAACGTGCAAGAACCGCGAGCTCGCATCAACGATGCTTTCGAACTCATTGATGGGGACATGCTGCGCCGAGTGTGGCAGGAACTTGATTATCGGCTTGATGTCTGCCGAATCACTGAAGGGGCACGTATCGAACATTTGTGAATGCCTAAAAAAACTTTTTGAGTTTTTGTATGTGTGTGCAAAGCATTGTGAAAGTATCTCAAATAATAAAGTTATTGTAGAGCTGTGAAATCGCTTCAATCATTTGTAATAACCCTGTACGTTTGGTGGCAGATAATTTTAAACATTAAAGTCTCTTTACACCACTTTACACCCCAATAATTTATCAATGTCCTTTAACGTAACTGTTAGTAATTTTCACGCAAAGTGCCGCCAACTAGTCCAACAAACGCCATTACTTGTCTCTCTTCAACCATTTGTCCTTCGTCTGAATCTCCACCCTCTCATCTCGATTCGGGTTTTCCGTGGTTTGCCTTTGTAATGTGGAAGGATCACTTTTTTCATATATGGCGATATTTGCACAATCGAAAAATCAATTAAACTTGCATCTGAAAATCTGATGAAATATCAACTGACATGAGCCACCTGTGATGAATCTGAAGTAGACATGAATTATTCAGTGGTTAAATGATGCTTCTGTTGTATGATACGTGCTAATAAAAAGTGAACAAAACCAGTAATATATGGGAAGCTGAATTTCAATGACGTTTCTTCTTCAGTAAAGAAAAGGGATAAACTTCAGTGACTTTTATTTGAAACATTCCTTGCTTCTAGAAAAAAACATAAAATCTAGAAGGTGGGTGGTGCACCTGTGTATGATTAAGCACTTCTAAAATAAGTAACTGCTTTCCATGGTAGATTTACAGTACAATAGCTTGAGCATAAAACAAATTTTCAAAGGCTAGTGTTAAATAAAATTTAAATCACAACTGAAGGAAACAATTTCACACGTGAGAGTAAACAAAAGAATTCTCTGAGACAAAATCTTAAACGTAGCACTGCAGTAACCTTGCAAGTGAATTGGGGTCAAGTTACAAACATATTTTGAATACCCTGCTAAAATTTTACAACAGATACAAAACAAATCTACACATCTGTATCCTCATACATTCACAACGAAGAGAGAAATGGAAAGGTAAAACTCAGCACTGTTTCAGTTTAAGCAAAGAAACTGAGAGAGAGAGCAAGATGATTGGTTTTCAAAACGCGTGTTTCAAATCATATGGGGGAACAGTATCAGTCGTGGTTAGGAAAAGTATAATGATTACTCGGAATTCTGTTAAAGGCGAACAATTTCGTCTCGGAAATCCTCTACGAAGTGGAAAACGACTCTCAATACGAGGCAGAAAGATGCTCGCCAGCTTGCAGAATGTTGGCTCTGAGCACTATGGGACTTAACTTCTAAGGTCATCTGTCCCCTAGAACTTAGAACTACTTAAACCTAACTAACCTAAGGACATCACACACATCCATGCCCGAGGCAGGATTCAAACCTGCGACCATAGCGGTCGCGCGGTTCCAGACTATAGCGCCTAGAACCGCTTGGCCACCTCGGCCGGCAGAATGTTAGAACAGGCAGTCACTTACCATAGCATGTTTTCTTCCGTGCACACCACTCTTTTCATGAATCAGACGAGCAAATAATGAAAAGGAACTTGTTTTTGTTCTGCGCGCATTACAACGTGAAAAAGGACTCCCGATCTTGATTCTGCACACTGACCTCGTTCCCGCGTGAGGTCTCCTCGCTAGTAACCTCCCACTGCGGCCCAACAGAGCAGAAATTTCACGTTTTCAGATTTCTGCCATTTATTGCACAATGTCCACCAAAGACTGCTTTGTTTTTTCATTACCGCATACACTAACAAGGGGAGGCCGCCAATTGTGAAATTCAGATTCAATTCATACTGCGCATAATAAAAGCTCATGGCCAGAGGTGTAATGTGGCAAAGCACCAAGATGCACTTCTCAGCCGTTGTCGAGAAAATCGACAGTTGAAAGAAACCGTTGTGGTGAAATACTCTCAACGATTAATACTTATCGACATTGTCGTGGCGCAGCGGTAAGTGCTCGGGTTCGTAATCCGAAAGTCGCCGGATCGAATCTCGCGCCATGCATTTTTTTTCTTAGTATTTGTTTTTTGTTATTCAAATGTGTCTACACACACACACACACACACACACACACACACATATATATATATATATATATATATATATATATATATATATATATAATTCCCGGCAATCAGTTGCAACAATTATGCATATAATAAGTTGTTGAAAGTCGTTCGTCGTGGAAAAACTGGCGACTTCGAACATCATTATGTTTTCCGCAAACAAAGTTGTATTTCACAAATGTTATTTATTGTCTTCATAATGTTAACCACGTACAGTTAACGGAAGACGTAGAAACGATATTCCGAAACGAATACGTATAGCGTAAGTCAAACGTTCGAATTAGAATAGAAACCTCACGAACACAAATTTGCTGTGGCAGGTATGAAATATAAGCTCCGTTACTCGCTCGTTACACTTGAAGGACAAATGTTGAATGGGCCGAAACGGGCCGCCGCATAAAAGCGTAGTTGCCTGCTAACTTCGAAAGAAGGTAGATGCGGTCCCTAGCGCAACTTATAACGTCGTTGAAAATCAGTGCGCACGTGAGAGTTTTGGTACACCCTGTTAAACAAACGGAAAAATGGAGGCGGTACATTTGGAGAGCGATCCCCCTTCACCAAAACGCATAAGCAATTCATTAATTATATATATATATATATATATATATATATATATATGTATTTGAATTACAAAAAACTAATAATAAAAAAAAAGTTGCATGGCGCGAGATTCCATCCGGCGACCGACCTTCCGATTACAAACCCGAGCGCTTACCGCTGCGCCACGACGCTGTATAAAACTACCAACCGTAGAGAGCATTTCACCGCAACGGTTTCTTTTAACTGTCGATTTTCTCGACAACGGCTGAGAAGTGCGTCTTGGTGCTTTGCCACATTACACCTCTGGCCATGAGCTTTTATTATGCGCAGTATGAATCGAGTCTGAATTTCACAATTGGCGGCCTCCGCTTCTACGTGCGGCAACGGCCTTGCCGCAGTGGATACACCGGTTCCCGTGAGATCACCAAAGTTAAGCGCTGTCGGGCGTGGTCGGCACTTGGATGGGTGACCATCCAGCTGCCATGCTCTGTTGCTATTTTTCGGGGTGCACTTAGCCTCGTGATGCCAATTGAGGAGCGACTCGACCGAATAGTAGCGGCTCCGGTCAAAGAAAACCATCATAACGACCGGGTGAGCGGTGTGCTGACCACACGCCCCTCCTATCCGCATCCTCAACTGAGGATGACACGGCGGTCGGATGGTCCCGATGGGCCACTTGTGGCCTGAAGACAGAGTGCTTTTATGGACTTCCGATCATTGTAGGACTAATAACAGTAAGACTCCATAATAGCAGATTCCAGTTAAAGGTGCAATTTTCGTTTCTACGTACAAATCTAGTTATAAGTTAACAGATGTAGAAACGTAGTTTGTCTGCTGAGTTGAACGAGCGCACGCCTACCTTCGTGACGTACGCACCGTGGCCTGTCTTTCTCGTAGGCCTCTATTTGGAACAATCTAGAGAAATATTCAGGGGCCGCAGAAGGAAATGAAACTGCTGTCTAAGCCCCTTGTCAGGGAAAAAAAATGCTACTTCCTACCTATAAGATGATACCACCAAGGGTTAAGAACAGGTGCGCAGAGAGAAGTAGTGCCGCCGTCAACAAAATTTTCTGGCATGATATTGCTTGAGGCTGTGATGGTGAAGGGCCGTAGGCATGTACTCTGGTTACGGTAACAAGAATTAACATTCCCCAGAACATATGTTTCCGGAGCTTAAAACTTGTCAACTGAACTTTAAAGCAGTAAGTCTGCATCATGTAGAGCAGAGGTGGTCAGCGAACGTGCGTTGCGAGCAACGTAAACAACCGGCCGGGCGGCTGTTACAACTGCTGTGGAGTGACCTTTGTGAGACGTAAATGCTCTCACCGATACCTGCCGTATATAAGGAAACCGACTGTGATACACCGGCACTTCACCAGAAGGTGTAGAAAGTAAACAGTGTTCCCGAAACGTCGCTTCACACTGCGGCTCGATGGCACAAGAAACCTGGGAAGATTTTATTTAATTGATAACGCTGCGACAACAAAACGAACACAAAGTAAAATTTATTCATTATTTACTTTTTTCATAAAAGTCTTTCTTAATTACTGTCTTCTTTTTGAATGTGAAGTATATCCGTAAAAGTTGAAAATATGTTACTAGTTCCAAGCAAACAAGTACAGCAACAGATTCGGACAGTCGTAAAATAATACAGCGTTTCAATATTTCAATACAGCGTTTCTTTTTATAAATTGACACGCCTTTTTTTCTTTTGTGTTTTTGTACTTATTTACCATTCAAATCAGTTGTATCTTTTACATTTACGGCATCTTTAACGTATTTAACGTGGAAAAACATAATTTTCTGTTACATGTGGTACTTTCTACAGTTACTCTAACATGGACACCACACAGCAGTCGGATTTTCGTATTTTTTCTATTTATGGTGCGCAAATTTCAGTACTCAAATATCAGTCAAACGAACCAGTTCGTGTGACTTAAGTAAGTTGATTTACTCTATAAGTAGCGTGGCTCTGTGATAGAGTGCTCATTATTACCTTGGGGCCTGCCTTCGATTTCCGGCGAATTTAAATTTTTGAACAGATTTGTATGTCCTGTAATATGTTTGTGAGGCACACAATACATGCAGAAGGAAAAATATTAGTTTTTAATGTTTTTTTTAAATTTAAGTAATCTCGATCTTGTAAACGATCGGTAATTAAGTATTTATATTTTCAAATAAAACTGGATTTTTATGTGCGGCGTGAAATAAGAAATCGTGCATTTTTCATAAAAAAAAAATGGTATGTGTTAATCACCATATACACACACAAAATTTTTTTTGCATCACACCAGTTCCCAGAACTCCTGAAAGACGTTGACTATGGATATTGTGTCAGAGACACACTCACTTTGACTGTTCAGAATGTCATTAAACCCGTCCAAAGATTAAACAACCACGCATAAGCAATACCTATTAGACGGAGGGGGTCCGACAGCCGATCAGTTCCAGTCATTCCACCAGGAAGGAGGTATGCGGCTCGTGTTGTCTGTAGTTCAACCATGCTAGACGGTCAATAACGCGGTTCGATCGCGTCCGCATTGTTACTTTGTACCAGGAATGGCTCTCAACAAGGGAAGTGTCCAGGCGTCTCGCAGTGAACCAAAGCGATGTTGTTCGGACATGGAGGAGATACAGAGAGACAGCAACTGTCGATGACATGCCTCGTTCAGGCCGCCCAAGCGCTAGTACTGCAGTGGATGAGCGCTACCTACGGATTATGTCTCGGAGGAACCCTGACAGTAACGCCACCCATCTTTAATAATGCTTTTCGTGCAGCCACATGACGTCGTGTTATGTCTCGAACTGTGCACAATAGTCTCCATGATGCGCAACTTCACTCCCGACGTCCATGGCGAGGCCCATCTTTGCAACCACAACACCATGCAGCGCTGTACAGATTGGCCCAACAACATGTAGAATGGAGCGCTCAGAATTGGCATCACGTTCTCTTCACCGATTAGTGTCGCATAGGCCTTCAACCAGGAGATGTGTTTGGTGGCCACCAGGTCAGGCTGAACGCCTTAGACACACTCTCCAGAGAGCGCAGCAAAGTGGAGGTTCCCTGCTGTTTTGGGGTGGCGTTATATGGGGCCGGCGTACTCTGCTGGTGGTTGTGAAAGGCGCCTTAACGGCTGTACGATACGTGAATGCCATCCTCCGACCGATAGTGCAACCATATCGTCAGCATATTGGCGAGGCATTCGTCTTCATGGACGACAATTCGCGCCCCCATCGTGCACATCTTGTGAATGACTTCCTTCAGGATAACGACATCGCTCGACTAGAGTGGCCAGCGTGTTCTCCAGGCATGAACCATATCGAACACGCCAGGGATAGATTGAAAAGGACTGTTTATGAACGACGTGACCCACCAACCACTCTGAGGAATCAACGCCGAGTCGCCGTTGAGGAGTGGGACAATCTGGACCAACAGTCGTTTGATGAACTTGTGGATAGTATGCCTTGCCGAATACATGCTTCAATGCACGAGAACTTGCTGCTGGGTTTTGGGGATACCGGTGTGTACATCAATCTGGACCACCGCCTCCGAAGGTCTCGCTGTATGGTGGTACAACATGCAATGTGTGGTTTTCATGAGCAATAAAAAGGAAAGAAATAATGTTCATGTTGATCTGTATTCCAATTTCCTGTATAGGTTCCGGAACTCTTGGAACCAAGGTCATGCAAAACTTTTTTTTGATGTGTATATTTGATGAATTTTATGCTCAAATGATGCAGGTATTCGAACCGAACTTTTTAAAAAGAAAAAATTGTAAGCGAAACGATACTCGATCCAGCTGTTACCAGTCCTCATCTTTCCACAAAAATGCTCGTAAAACATGCACCTTTGTTCAAAAATTTCAATTTGGCGATAATCTAGGAAGGCAACGGCCTTGCAGCAGTGAATACACAGGTTCCCGTGAGATCACCGAAGTTAAGCGCTGTCGGGCGTGGTCGGGTGACCATCCGGGCCGCCATGCGCTGTTGCCATTTTTCGGGTCCACTCAGCCTCGTGATGCCAACTGAGGAGCTACTCGACCGTATAGTAGCGGCTCCGATCAAAGAAAACTATCTTACGACCGGGAGAGCGGTGTGCTGACCCCACGCCCCTCCAATCCGCATTCTCCACCGAGGATGACACGGCGGTCGGATGGTCCCGGTAGGCCACTCGTGGCCTGAAGACGGAGTGGTAATCTAAGAAAGGCCTCTGAACATGGCAGTAACGCAGCCTACCTCAGAGCCACGCTGCTTGTCGGAAAATCGAGTTATCTTATTGCAATCAGCATGGTTGGAAAATTTCAAAGTTGATTTTCTCGACAATTTTTGACAATTTCATCGAGCCGGTTTGGGATACCTATATTGGAGTTGTGCACTTATGTACCGTCAACATAAGGAATTACTAAAATCTGCCTGTTGTGTGGCCTCCTTGTAAGTAGCATTACATTCATGTGACCAACATAATTTGATCTGGTTTGAACCTATATCACATGCAGAAACAAAACAGTATCATTCCAGATTAAATCCACTGAATTCAGTTTCAATATAATAGGCGAAAAGCCTGTGATTAGTAGATAAATGTCAGATTGCGTCAAGTGAAAAAGGGCTCTTGTATTTAGTAAAACGAATATGTATACACTGATAAGAAAATAATTGTGGGCACTGTCCACCTTGAGGTTGAATGCCTCCAAGTGGTGTTGCGGGACGTGAGACAGTAAGGAAAGAATGTAAGCTGGAGACGAATGAGTAGTCGCTATAGCCAGGATACGGGGCCACAAATGCGGTAATTCACTGATGTAAACGATTTGCACGAAGGGCACATAGTTGTGGCGCTGTGGCTGAAAACGAGAATCTTTGAATAGGCGAAGCTGGTCGCCTGTCTGTGTACTACTGTCGTGGTACAAGGATGGTGGAATAACGCGTAGGCCGTATGGTACTGGACATTCAAGTCTCATTACAAAACGTAAAAGTCGGAGGAGCCCCCACTGTGCAATTCACGACAGGTAGCGACCTGTGACAAATCTGACGTCAGAGTACAATGTTGGTGCAGGCACAAGTGTTACGGAGCACACAGTTCAAAGGCCGTCGTTGAACATGGAGCTCCGTATCATACGATCTCTACGGATACCTGTGTTGAGCCAACTACATCGTCAGTTACGACTGCAGTGGGCACAGCATCATTGAGTTTTCACTGTGGATCAACAGAAACGTGTCACCTGTGGAATTAATTTCGTGTTGCACCAGATCGATGGTCGGGTTCTTACCAGCCGTCATCCAGGCCAATGGCATCTTGAAACTTGCACCACGCCACAGGTACAGGCCGCTGAGAGCAGAATTGTGCTATGGGGTGCATGAAATTGGGATTCTATGGGACCTATGGCAGTACTCGAAGACACCGTGGCAGCGTTGAACTGCGTGAACGCTATTCCGGACCACTTGCATCCCTTCATGGTTGAAGGCGATGACTCTTCCAACAGGATAACTCTCCATGATGCAAAGCCAGAATCGTGCATCAGTGGTTTGAGAGGCATGACAGTGAACTCTCACTGATGTCGTTGCCGGAAAATGCCCCTGACTTGTGCCCATTAGAACACATATCGCCCGCCAGCTACGTTCCGTAATTTGCGGGAATTTAGCGACATGTAAGTGGACATATGGTGCCATATTCTTCCGGAAACCTATCAGCGACTTGTAGAGTCCGCGCTAAGCAGAATTTCATCTGTACTGTGAAAACTGGCGCAACACGCTATTAAACAGGTGGTTGTAATATTTTGACTCATTAGTGTATACTTGAAGTGGAAAATAGTCACACCATTGAAATAATGAGATGTTTGTTTTCACACTGTAGCCAGCGAGGATACGAACGAACGCTTCGTAATAACGACACAGCCTACTAGCTCATGCGTTTTTATAAAAGACACCAAAGCTCCATTCACGTCACCACTGCGCCCACTGAACCTAAGAGGCTGTTAAAATAACTCCCCAAGTAAAACAATTTTTATTGCACGAGACGACTGTGAATAACGGCTAAAATTTCCATAAAAAGCACTGCACTGGTATACGGCTACCACTGACTTGCCCTACTGAAGTACATTTAGTGAATAAAGGAGACAGCAGAATTAGATTAAGTGCACATAGTCGTGGTTGTCAAGAATTAAGCTAATCGTTTCGTTTTGCATTTCTTTATATGAAGAAGCGCGAGAATGTGGAGGCTTTGTTTGTGCATCCAGTAGGGTTCCCTTTCCCACTCACAGTTTATTACTGCTCACTCGTTTCTCATAAATTCTGTGCAGGAGTTTCTCCATAGCTCATAAGTATTCATCTACATCTACATCTGCATTTATACTCCGCAAGCCACCCAACGGTGTGTGGCGGAGGGCAGTTCACGAGCCACTGTCATTACCTCCCTTTCCTGTTCCAGTCGCGTATGGTTCGCGGGAAGAACGACTGCCGGAAAGCCTCCGTGCGTGCTCGAATCTCTCTAATTTTATATTCGTGATCTCCTCGGGAGGTATAAGTAGGGGGAAGCAATATATTCGATACCTCATCCAGAAACGCACCCTCTCGAAACCTGGACAGCAAGCTACACCGCGATGCAGAGCGCCTCTCTTGCAGACTCTGCCACTTGAGTTCACTAAACGTCTCCGTTAACACTATCACGCTTACCAAGTAACCCTGTGACGAAACGCGCAGCTCTTCTTTGGATCTTATCTATCTCCTCTGTCAACCCGACCTGGTACGGATCCCACACTGGTGAGCAATACTCAAGTATAGGTCGAACGGAGCGTCATGATCACATGGATAAGTTGTTGCTCTAAGTAAAAGCTCTCATTAACAACCAGTTTCAGTCACACGTGTCGTCATAAAATTTGATCTGTGTGGCTCATTTACAGCCATTTCCACCAACAGAATAACCTGTGACCTCAAAGCTTCTATCATTGATCATTGTAACTTTTATTTTCTTTCAGGTTTTATTAAGGAACGGCTCAAATTACATGTTGTTTGATTTATCTAAATGGTTCTTTTACCACCATATCCAGCGAAAAAGATCTTGTAGTATCGTAGCGCGCTGTTTTGACTACTACCGTGCCTAAGAGAGGTTCTTGAGAAATGCAGTAGTGAACGGAGCACAGGATCAAATCAGAAAAAAGACACAGACGCAGCAGAAATTTTTAAATATCACACGAGATACTGAATCTATATGACGAAGCGACAACGTATAAAATTACAGCAAATGAAACAGGCAAAAGGGACCAGAGACGTCTAAGAAATGAGATGGACAAACAAAATGACTAATCCGCGGATGAATACGAGTATGTAAGGTATGCATGACTAGAGGAATGACAGATGTTGCCTAAGGGAAAATTGAAGACGAGGAGCTGTGTGGATATCGAGAGCTGCAATGGAAAGCCGGTACTAAACAAAGAAGGGAAAGCTGAAAGGAGTAAGGAATGTACAGAAGGGATTTACAGGGCAAGAAAGGGAAGATGAGGTAAATGAGGATGAAAGACATGATAATTCAAGGCAGAGCGCTGAAGAAAGTAGGAGGAAACAAGGCCCTAGGATATTGCGTCAAAATTATGCCGCCCATGCCAAATGTAATCCACCTCACAAGCACGATACATGAAAGAGGCTAAACAGCTTGTGACTGCAAGAAGAAAGTAGTGGTTGCAATTCCAAGGTACATACTGTCAGGTCGGAATACTGTTGTTAATTCAGTATGTTATGGTTGCAAAATACTGACATGAATTACTTACTCAAGACTGGAAATTTTGGTAGAAGCTGGCCTCGGAACAGGCCAGACTTGTTACTGGAGAAAATCAGGAACGCACCATGTGGAAACAAACAGTACGACTTACAATAAAGGGGACATCACCAACCAGAAACCACATTTTAAGGAGAAAAAGCAGCGGACTTGTATGATATCAATCCCTCGCGAAAACTTAGGCCGTGGTTCTGATATTACGCAACTATGACCTACCCAATACACAGATTTTAAATTTTCGTTTGCACCTGTTTTTTGTCACTCTATAACACTCCTGTCCGCTGCTGCTATACCATAACCTCGAAGCTGGAGGCAGGTTGTGAAATAAAACTGTCTTATTAAAGCAATTATGGTATAAAGCAACAGAGCAGTGTTGCCCTCTGAGAGGAATTTTGTTATGTTGACTGTGTTGTACCTAACGGAGGTGGCTTATCGGAAATGAAAGTCAGAATTACGTAAATATTTGAACAGTAACAAACAAAATTTTGCCTATCTGCACTGTTTAACGTATAAAGAAAACGGTCGCCAGCGTAACTAGGTAAGAGAATGATTAACATTCTCGTTCGAGAAAATAGTTATTAGTAATTTTAACGGATAAACACAACCTATACTGTGTCACACGCGAGTGCAATGAACTCTGACACACACATATGTTTACGGTAAGATTGAAACTAACAGTTAGAGCAGCACAAACTATTTGCAAAATTATAACAGATACCGAAACACACTATTACTTTCAGGGCTTACACAAACTGAATGGTCTGTATAACGTTATTATTACTATTCAATGCAGAATCATTAATTGGATATAGTTTAAGTCTCTCTCAGTTAAATACTTTACTATTTAAAATGAAAGTTAATTGGAATCCACTAACAGGTTGCTTCTCACTATCATTTGAATAAAGATATTATGGTTTTCATAATTAGTGGTCTTTCCGTTACTTGTTAACGAGTATTAACACAATAGACAAACTGTGGATCCTGTTATACTATTAATATGCACTTCTAATACACAAGAGAGACAAACACTTAGCAAAGATGAGTATATAACGTTTCACAATTGCAGTTTTCTACTTTTACTACCGTGAGACACAAAATTAACATATATGTAAGAAACTGACTCACCTTCTGCGATTTACAACAGGCAGTAATGTGATCATTTATTAAGCAAAACTTTATAAGCCTGAGTCTTAAGAACTTTTAATTTGAAGTTGGCAACAACACATTAATAAACAGTTTTACTAGGAAAATTATTTTTATCAAGCATCATTAACTTTAACTCACTCTCTTGCCACATTAACTTTAACTTTCTTTTAACTATGTTCAAGAGACATCAATTAGCAAAACACTGGCCTTTAATGTTCTTTCAGTAAGGACACTCGGATATCACTTTAGTTCAAACGGAGAGGAACCTGGGAGGTGTTATGATGAGGAGAAAAATCAAGGTAGGTCCATAAATTCAGATATAAATTACCTTATATTTGAGCACACTAACACATCCATTAAGCTGATCCTTCACTGTACATCATTCTAGCTTTCCGATGCAATGATTGCGCAATGTGGTGGCAACTGCATGTTGGTAGGTGGAATTGCAGGTAGAATTGCTGGACTCTGTCAGTTCTTGGTGGCGATGATAGATACAAATTCCAGAATAGTTCCAGCTATTTATCCATCCATCCGAGGCATTGGAAAGTAGCAGAAAAAGCCTCTCTCGGAACCTGCACAATATGCATCTTTTACATGGCAGTGCACAGTTTGGTAGCTCGTCCCCGTCTCGTAGCTCGTCCCCGACTGACTCTTGTTCCACCTTTTCTACCTAGGCCAACCACATTTTGTGCGCACTACACAGCTCCGTTCCCGAGGGGAACCACAAGACGTTTTACATACAAAATGACTAAGAACCCTCAGTGAGGATCAGCAGTTTACATAACGGCAAACAAACACATTATACAAAACAGAACATTTGCACATATTGGCCTCTCTACAAAAAAATTATTCACACAGAAAATACAATTATATATAGTTCCCTCCAAATGGGACAAAGAATTTAAATGACAGATATACCACATTGCATAGAATCCAACCATAACATCAAAAGTTTTAACAGAGAAAGGAGTATACAATTTTATGTTACCGATTCCATCAAAAACATTTACAGGAGCTTTTTTAACGATGTAATATTAAATGAAAGAAAAGCAAAATAAGTCAATAGATTACTAGAGCCATGGTGTTACAACTCCCTCCACCCCCCCCCCCCCCCCTCCAACCACATAGTGCCGGAGCACGAAGCACTGTACAGCGAAATGACAGAGCCCTCCTATTCACGGTGTGATGAAGGCGAGGAAAGACGAGGGGGGCAGTAGGTCACGTCTACAGGGCGTGTTTTGAAATCTTGTTCGAGAACAGGTTTTTTTATGTGAAATGTGTACGTAATATGTCAGCTTCTCTAACAAATGTGTTGAATATTATTTTAACAATAGAGGCAAAATCAAAATAAAAAAAATCCAAGCAAATGAAAAATTATTATTAAATGAAGTTAGTTATTTCAATTTGCAATTTTTCACATGTTCGAATAGTGCATTTCCTGAAAATGTACTTCACTTTAACGGTATCAGCTTTACAATTCGAAGAGAATGACATACAACAGCGATGTTAAGAATCAGACATCACTACGCTTTTTTTCTAGTGACCCAGTCATCTATTTAATTCATTTTTGCTACATTAGTAAATCGCAAGATAAAAAGGGCCGAAGCGAAGAGTTCTCTGGCACCGTCTTCAAGTTTAGAAGCCACACACTTCAGCCCAATGAACAATGCAACGTACAGTACTGCGCGTAAGAAGCGGCTGTCGTGGGGCGAAGCGAGTAACAAATAAACGGTGCCCTCGGAAGTTTAAAAGCTGTACATTCAAAAAGTCATAACTGAGTGCTGTTAGAATTATGGGCCAAATTTTCGCGCGAGGTCTATTGCTGGGCCTGATATCAGCGTACTTTTCCCTCCTTAAAATATAAGATCAAGTTGGTCATGTTTCCTTGTTTGGAAATAGTTCGAAGAAAGGCAAACTTAAAATTTACGATATTTGGAGGTTTAGAGAAAGCTTTTGGCAATGTCGACTATATTAAACTCTTTGAAATTTTGAATGTTGTAGAAATCAAATATAGAGAACGGGAAGTTATTTACCACTTTTACAGCAACCACACTGCTATAATAAAGGCGGAAGACCTGAAAGGGAGGCGGTAGGTGAGAAAGTAGTGAGACAGATTTGTGGCCTACCCAGAGATTATTCAGTGTGTATACTAAGCAAGCAGTGAAGGAAACCAAGCAGAAATTTGGGAGGGGTATTAAATTAGATAGCAAAAGTCACTGTCTTGACCGCATACGATTTTGTTAAAACTGATAAACAGTTTCGGCTTCACATCAATCATCAGCTCTAAAAATTGCAGCAGCGACACGTACTGACTAAATTCCTACGTGGTGCTGCCACAACCTTTAGGTCTCATGATGGCAGAAAAGCCAAACCCAGTTATTAATTTTTATAAAGTAACATGTGATCAAGCCATTGGCTTCCAATAGTTCAATCACATACAAGAGTGACCGGTCTCCTCCGCTTGTCGAAACGGCCTCAGTTTGCGAAGGGAAATAAAGTTAATAGAAAAGAGATAGGAACTTGGATGGTTATCAGAGGTGGCAAAGAACTTGGAATAGCAATTGAACGGAATGGCTCAGGTCTTGAAAAGACGTTATAAGATGAAATTTAACAAAAGTAGAAAAAGGGTAATACAGTGTAGTCGAGTTAAAAACAGGAACTAGATTTGGAGATTCTAAAAGTAATTCACGAGTTTTGCTTTTTGGGCAGTAAATTAATTGACGATGGGTGAACTACAGAAGATATAACATGCAGATAGCAAGAGCAAGACTATTTCTGAAAGACTGAAGTTTGTCAACGTTGAATATAGAGGTAAGGGTTACAAAGTCATTTCTGAAGGCAACTGTCTGAAGTATTGCTTTGATCGGAAGTGAAAAATGGATAACTAAAAACTGTAGAAGGAAACCTATGCCAGAATACAGTAAGAAGATTGTAGGTTGCAATAGTTACTCAGAGAGGGTGATGCTAGCATAAGATAGGTTAGTGTAGAGAGGTGCATCAAACCAATCCTCGGACTGAAAACCACAGCATCTGCAAAATTTATGGTGGCATTTGACTTTCCGTCATTGCCTATCATTATAAAGAAGCCATTGCGACTACTCTGTGTCGCTGATGTCATATGATTATCTATATTAAGCACATTGCCATGATTTTATAGGTCTTTTTGATAGAAACAACCAATCAATAACAACTTTTCATTCAAACAGCAACTTATTCTGTTGATCCTAGCATTCTTGAAATAATTTATCTTGACTGTTAAGAAAAGACTGCTGTTGAGTACATTGTACCCCCTCTTACCTTTAATTTTCGCGTTATCATTTTGCAAACTTCACAAAAACCATTAGTCATCATTGTTGTTGTTTGAACGTAGTCTACGTGACAATTCCTTTTCAAAAAAATAATTTTGGGTTGAAATTCGCTCCACACACATTGCTTAATGAACATGTTACAGGCGATTGCAGTTCTTCCTTTATAAATTGTATAGTTCCCGGTTTTTCAACAGCATTATACTACGGCTAATACTCGTATAACACACTTCAACAAAACAGCATCCTATGGAATGTAGTCGAATTAAGTCGGGTGATGCTGAGGGAATTAGATTAGGAAATGAGCCACTTAAAGTAGTAAAGGAGTTTTGCTATTTGGGGAGCAAAATAACTGATGATGGTCGAAGTAGAGAGGATATAAAATGTAGACTGGCAATGGCGAGGAAAGCGTTTCTGAAGAAGAGAAATTTGTTAACATCGAATATAGATTTAAGTGTCAGGAAGTCGTTTCTGAAAGTATTTGTATGGAGTGTAGCCATGTATGGAAGTGAAACATGGACGATAATAATGGAAATGTCGTGTGGCTAGGGCCTCCCGTCGGGTAGACCGTTCGCCTGGTGCAGGTCTTTCGATTTGACGCCACTTCGGCGACCTGCGCGTCGATGGGGATGAAATGATGATGATTAGGACAACACAACACCCAGTCCCTGAGCGGAGAAAATCTCCGACCCAGCCGGGAATCGAACCCGGGCCCTTAGGATTGACAGTCTGTCACGCTGACCACTCAACTACCGGGGCGGACATGGACGATAAATAGTTTGGACAAGAAGAGAATAGAAGCTTTCCAAATGTGGTGCTACAGAAGAATGTTGAAGATTAGGTGGGTAGATCACCTAACTAATGGGGAGGTATTGAATAGGATTGGGGAGAAGAGAAGTTTGTGGCACAACTTGACTAGAAGAAGGGATCGGTTGGTAGGACATGTTCTGAGGCATCAAGGGATCACAAATTTAGCATTGGAGGGCAGCGTGGAGTGTAAAAATTGTAGAGGGAGACCCAGAGATGGATACACTAAGCTGATTTAGAAGGATGTAGGCTGCAGTAGGTATTGGGAGATGAAAGAGCTTGCACAGGATAGAGTAGCATGGAGAGCTGCATCAAATCAGTCTCAGGACTGAAGACCACAACAACAGCATAGAGCCCAGTGGCGAACTATCGCTATAAGGCTTTACATAAAGAAAGTGGACAGCTATGTCACTCCGTAGGTACTGACTTACTTTCCAAATAATATTTTTCCTTCATACAATTTCTCTGTATTATTATCCTCACCATTAATGCTATTTATTCATGTGGGACTTTACATTTTGCATAAAAGTATTTGTATATTACTATTGTCTACTGAAAAAAAATTAGTACTTTACTCTACTAAAGTCCCAACAGAAACAAATTTACAGAAAGAGAAATTAATTTAAATTACATTGGATTATTGATTTTTGTCATTTCTAAATGGTCCAGTCATTAGTAATAATAGTAGGAAACGTGGAAAAGTATTCGAATTTATTGTTTTATGCAGAAATTTCAAATTACATTTTTCATAATTCATGCTGTGTCGAACTTTTTTCAGTTTAATACAAAGTTATACATAATTAGTTTTTGTTAGAAGAACAGTATATTTTTTTACCACATTGATATTTTAATTGTAGTCACGATTTTGACATAAAATAGTTTTTGTAAAAACGAGTGTCTTTATGGGGTTCAAACACACATTTTAAACACAGAATCACTGCAAATATCCAAAACAGAGAGCTAAAGGTAATCAGGACAGTTCTAGATCGAGATTATACCGAAGAAAGAACATTGTTGCTAAGAACAAATAAAGATATTGAAAAGTATGTCAACATTTATTTGAATGTGTAAAATGCAGGCTAAAATTCAATAGGAATGTTAAAATAGTGGAAGCAACCACATTAGGTAGGTAGGTTCCGTAACTCTACAAGATTAACAACAACGCTAAACCTGGGACACTGTAGTGCACTGAAAGAAGGACTGAAGCAAGCAGGACTAACACAACATGGTACACTGGAGAGAAAAATGTTTAACAGTTACTTGACATTATCAGTGTTGCAGGAAGAGATCTTTAAATGTAGGGTTGCAGCCCTTTTTTTGGAAAAGTTTCTATTTGTCAAGATCGCAAGGAAAGATACAACGAGCAACTAAATGGTCATCTTCAGATCTGAAAGTATACAGAACGCTACAGGCTAGCATTCCTAATACAAAGAATGGACGAAATTAATAGTACCACAATAGTTGTAAGGGTACATACCACGTAACAGAATGCAGTGTCTACATTGTTTATTAAAATGAGACCGCTTGTCACAATCATTGATTTTTTTATTTTTACTGTTACAAAAATTACGGAACCATTAATTTCATCTCTGCTTTATATTATGAATAATAGGTTGTAGGGTACTTTCGGATCTGAAGACGGCCTTTTAACTGGTCGAAACTAGTAATCGTTGCATTCTTCCTAGTGATCTTGCTACATGATAAGGTTTCCAAAAGTATTTTGAAATACTAAAAATGTTTCAACACGAAGTTTAAGACTGCATTGTCAGCCTGGCAGGAAAACACGACACGAAACATCTTGGTCAAACGAGTGGGAAAGAGCTCAGTCTGAGCGACTGAAAATGATCTGTGAAAAAAAAAAAACGAAAGCTATACTTAATTCACCATAAGAATAAACCTGATGTAAACAAACACAAACCACCATTTTTCCCGAGAAATGCGCATCTTCTAGTTTCTAATTACGTATTGCGCGCAAAATTCCGGTTTACGTTGCAAATTTACATCCTTATTAATCGATATTTTATATAAGACTGTTAAAGATAGTTGAAGTTAAGAAAACATTACACAGTTAAATTTTTTGGAGAAAAATGGAAAATCAGATACTCACGATTTGAATATGCCCATTGGTTCTGAGCACTATGGGACTTAACAGCTATGGTCATCAGTCCCCTAGAACTTAGAACTACTTAAACCTAACTAACCTAAGGACAGCACACAACACCCAGCCATCACGAATATGCCCATGGCTTTGGTCTCGCACAAGCCGGAGTAATAAGGGTCGCAGACACGTGGAAAACAATAATTTTCGCGGCGTCGAGCACACTGTACAAAAGCTGCATTTTTACAGTTGCCACCGTAACACTGCAATCTGAACCCACTAGAATCGATCTGGAACCAAGTTAGGGGATTTTTCGCCAGAAATAACGAGACATTCAAGCTACCAAACGTACTGGAATGATTATAATGCACGAAGCTTTGTGACACGAAACTGCCTAACGAGAGCGACATGCAGAACAGCACGTTATAGAAGAGGAAGAAATATGGATTTTTTGTTGGCTTGGGATTCCGTTGCTGATCGCCCCGTTATCAACGTAGCAGTACTGAAATGTACCGTATTTCTCGGAGTCCGATATCGAGTCAGTTCAGAGATTACCAACCGACTGACTGTAATACCTTCAGTGGCTTCCGTATTTAACTACATGGGAAATCAGCAGAGCGCTTTTTCGCCACACATAGCTCATGCAGAAAAACTACCCTTGTTAAAGACAGGAATTTTAATTGCTCTTGCTTTTTAATTACAGTACCATGTTCGCCAAGATAGAGAGCATGTTATGTTTTCCGTCCGGTCACCTAAGAAGCTTATCGCCTGAATTGTGCCATATATTATTCCCTACTGTTTAAAAACTGAATTACGTTCCAAGCTACGAGGATCACTCCAAAAGAAATGAACACTATTTTTGTAAAAATACAGTTATGTTTTGCATGTGTGAAAGTTTTAGTGTGTAGATACATCCTTCCCCCTTCTTTTCAAACTTAGTTCAACCTGTTCCCGCGAGTGGCGCCGTCACAGCATACCTTCACGAGACAGTGGTTGAAAAAGGTGTATGGAGATGCTGCTGTCGATCGCAGTACAGCTGGTCGGTGGGTAAGCAAGTTACGTAATGACAGAGCGCACGGCAATATCGAGGATTGTCCTCGCAGCGGCAGGCCTCGTACTGCACACACTCCAGACAATGTGCAGAGAACTAACGAATTGGTGACTGCTGAAAGACGCATCACAGTGTACGAATTGTCACGCTACGGTGGGATAGGGGAAGGAAGTGTTTGCAGAATACTAAAAGTGTTGGCGTTAAAAAAGGTTTGTGCCAGGTGGGTTCCCAGGATGTTGACAGTGGCTCAGAAAGAAACAAGAAAAACGGTATGCAGCGAACTTTTGGAACAGTACGAGAATGGTGGAGATGAATTTCCTGGAAGAGTTGTGACAGGTGATGAAACATGGCTCCATCATTTTTCACCAGAGACGAAGAGGGAATCAGTGGAGTGGCATCATGCAAATTCACCCAAGAAAAAAAATTCAAAACCACACCTTCTGCAAGAAACGTTATCGCTACAGTGTTTTTCGATTCCGAAGGACTCTTGCCTGTGGACATCATGCCAAGTGGAACCACCATAAATTCTGATGCATATGTGACGACACTGAAGAAACTTCAAGCTTGACTGAGTCGTGTTCGACCACATCGGCAAAAGCAGGATATTTTGGTGTTGTAGAACAATGCACGGCCACATGTCAGTCAAAAACCCATGGAAGAGATCACAAAACTCGGATGGACAACACTGAAACACCCACCTTACAGTCCTGACCTGGTTCCATGTGACTATCATCTCTCGGGGAAACTGAAAGACTCTCTTCGTGGAACAAGCTCTGAAGATGATGACTCCTTTGTGCACGCTGCCAAACAGTGGCTCCAACAGGTTGGTCCAGAATTTTACAGTGCGGATATACAGGCGCTGGTTCCAAGGTGGCGTAAGGCAGTTGAAAGGGATGGAAATTATATGGAGAAATGAAAATATTGTTCCTAAAGGATGTATCTATACACTGTAAACTTTCAAACATGTAGAATAAAAGGTGGATTTTAAAAAAATTGTGTGCATTTCTTTTGGAATGACCCTCGAATATTGTTTCTCTGCTCGTCTCTCTTCACGTCTTTACTGCAACTTTCACATCACTGCAGATTAGGTTGATCACTTGCCTGGCCAGTGTTATCCAAGTTTTATGCGCCAGTAAAGCTGTTGCCCCGTATCCTCGCTGAGTCGGTGTAAGCGTAACGCACAGCATAAAACAGGGTCGGGCAAACGTTGCACGCGGCTCATGAGCGCACAGCGCTGCACGTGTGCTGCTCGCGTGCAGGCGTCGGCCGGGGCTGTGGCGACAGCCGGCAGGTTGCGGCAGTGTAGTGCTAGGCTAAGCTGCGGACGTTGATGCGAAGCGAGCACTATGTAGTGAACGTTGTATTTCAAGAAACGGAGAAGTGGAGATTTGCTATCTTTTAAAAAGTAATGGGAGAATCATTTTTTCTTTGTGCAAAAACCTGAAAATTCGAAATGTTTAATATGTGGCAGCATTCTCGCTGGTCAACGGAAGTTTAGTATTGAAGGCCATTATAATAAATTTCACAAGGACGAGTACAATTTATTGTCGGATTCTGAGCGGATGGGGAATTGACTGAGCTTAAGAAGAGCGATCTGACGATACCACATGAATCTGTCGTAGTTGGCCGGCCGGAGTGGCCGAGCGGTTCTAGGCACTACAGTCTGGAACCGCGCGACCGCTATGGTCGCAGGTTAGAATCCTGCCTCGGGCATGGATGTATGTGATGTCCTTAGGTTAGTTAGGTTTAAGTAGTTCTAAGTTCTGGGGGCTGATGACCACAGCAGTTAAGTCCCATAGTGCTCAGAGCCATTTGAATTTGTCGTAGTTGCTGTTGTCACGAGAGATCTGCGACTTTCTCTCGTCATGTCTCTCACATAATTGACTTAAAATTTTATGGAGCACTGTTTTCAAGTTTTCAGGACGACAACAATAATAGCCCAGCGGTATGTGCAAGTTATAAGACTGCGCTTAATATAGCTTGAGCTGGTAAACCATTTGCTGAATTAATAAGTCTCGGTTAAGAGAAAACATCAGTGATGAAAATTTACGTAACTGTTTGTGTTTGTCTGTATGTAGAAATTTTGTTCCAGATATTAAACGTATTGTAAACTCCATCTGTGATAATTAAATAAAACGTATCGTAGGTAATAGGTACTCTTTCAAACCATGATTTCCTTCAAACACTCCTACTAACCTTATTCATTCACTCAATAAAGCAAGCTAGGAAACAAAACGCATTACAGAGGAAGGAGCGGTCAGAGGGTATGGTGGGTCTGGGAGATAAGCGGGTGGCCAGCTTGCCCCTGTGTACACGCAGAACACCTGTTAACTGCACGCGTGCAAGTGCACCGCACATGTGCAGGGTTCCTGCCCGCCCCTGGCATAAAACGTATCCTCTTTATCGTACTTAACTCTACTCGAGGCAGCTTGGCTTCCGCTCCACATGAAACGCAATCCAATGAGGTTCCAGCAAACGCGGAAGGATGAATTGTGTAATCTTTACATGAGGTTTATTCTTATGATGAATGGAGTATAGTAGATGTGGTATAACTGGTCCCAAAAGCGAATAACAAATGAAAATTCAGAATTTTCGGAAGTAATCGTCATATAAATACTTGCACAATTCTCAAAAGCGTTTTTTAGCGATACGTGTAAACTTAACATAAACAGCCAGTATACAGTGTGGTCCGTTGATCGTGACGCGCCAAATATCTCACGAAATAAACGTCAAACGAAAAAACTGCAAAGAACGAAACTTGTCTAGCTTGAAGGGGGAAACCAGATGGCGCTATGGTTGGCCCGCTAGATGGCGCTGCCTTAGGTCAAACGGATATCAACTGCGTTTTTTTTAAACAGGAAACCCCATTTTTATTACATTTTCGTGTAGTACGTAAAGTTGGACCACTTTTTTCGCCTTGTGATAGATGGCGCTGTAATAGTCACAAACGTATCAGTACGTGGTATCACGTAACATTCCGCCAGTGCGGACGGCATTTGCTTCGTGATACATTACCCGTGTTAAATTGGACCGTTTACCAATTGCGGAAGCCGAGCGGTCTAAGGCGCTGCAGTCATGGACTGTGCGGCTGATCCCGGCGGGGGTTCGAGTCCTCTCTCGGGCATGGATGTGTGTGTTTGTCCTTAGGATAATTTAGATTAAGTAGTGTGTAAGCTTAGCGACTGATGACCCTCGTAGTTAAGTGCCATAAGATTTCACACGCATTTGAACATTTTTTTGAACCAATTACGGAAAAGGTCGGTATCGTGTTGATGTATGGCTATTGCGATCAAAATGCCCAACGGGCGTGTGCTATGCATGCTGCTCGGTATCGTGGACGACATCATCCAGGTGTCCGCTCCGTTCGCCGGAAAGTTACGCTAATTAAGGAAACAGGAAGTGTTCAGCCACATGTGAAACGTCAATCACGACCTGCAACAAAAGATGATGCCCAATTAGGTGTTTTAGCTGCTGTCGCGGCTAATCCGCACATCAGTAGCAGACAAACTGGGCGAGAATCGGGAATCTCAAAAACGTCGGTGTTGAGAATGCTACATCAACATCGATTGCACCCGTACCGTATTTCTATGCACCAGGAATTGCAAGGCGACGACTTTGAACGTCGTGTACAGTTCTGTCACTGGGCACAAAAGAAATTACGGGACGATGACAGATTTTTTGCGCACGTTCTATTTAGCGACGAAGCGTCATTCACCAACAGCGGTAACGTAAACCGGTATAATATGCACTATTGGGCAACGGAAAATGTACGATGGCTGCGACAAGTGGAACATCAGCGACCTTGACGGGTTAATATATGGTGCAGCATTATGGGAGGAAGGATAATTGGCCTCCATTTTATCGATGGCAATCTAAATGGTGCAATGTATGCTGATTTCGTACGTAATGTTCTACCGATGTTACTACAAGATGTTTCACTGCATGACAGAATGGCGATGTACTTCCAACATGATGGATGTCTGGCACATAGCTCGCGTGCGGTTGAAGCGGTATTGAATAGCATATTTCATGACAGGTAGATTGGTCGTCGTAGCACCATACCATGGCCCGCACGTTCACCGGATCTGACGTCCCCGGATTTCTTTCTGTGGGGAAAGATGAAGGATATTTGCTATCGTCACCCACCGACAATGCCTGACAATATGCGTCAGCGCATTGTCAATGCATGTGCCAACATTACGGAAGGCGAACTACTCGCTGTTGAGAGGAATGTCGTTACACGTATTGCCAAATGCATTGAGGTTGACGGGCATAATTTTGAGCATTAATTCATTAATGTGGTATTTACAGGAAATCCCGCCGTAACAGCATGCGTTCTCAGAAGTGATAAGTTCACAAAGGTACATGTATCACATTGGAACAACCGAAATAAAATGTTCAAACGTACCTAAGTTCTTATTTTTTAATTTAATAAACCTACCTGTTACCTACTGTTCGTCTAACATTGTGATCCATATGTTTGTGACTATTACAGTGACTATCACAAAGCGAAAAAAGTGATCCAATTAAAACATTCATATTTCTTTACGTACTACACGAATGTGTAATAAAAAATAGGGATTCCTATTTTTTAAAAAAAAACGCAGTTGATATCCGTTTGACCTATGGCAGCGCCATCTAGCGGGCCAACCATAGCGCCACCTGGTTTCCCCCTTCAAGCTAGACAAGTTTCGTTCTTTGTAGTTTTTTCGTTTGACGCTTACTTCGTGAGATATTTGGCCCGGTCACGATCAATGGACCACCCTGTATAGTCTGTAGGTAAACTGAAGAGCGAACGAGCGAGTCCCCACACTGCCTACCCTGCTACGTCACAGGGCGCTTCTACAGGCTGTTTCACAGCGTAGTACCATCCTTGCCGCGGCGCGCACTTTAAATCTGTGGCGAAGCCGTGTAAAGATACGTCCCGGCTGCGTTTATTTTTAAACATAAGAGTATAAGGAAAACAAAAGACGATAGCTTCTTTCGAAACACAACGTTCTAGAGTAGATAATATAAGAACGGAAGTCAGGATTCTATTACAAACATAATACCGAATGCCTATTCATGTGAATGTATGTTCCTCTATTCGTAAGAGGAACCAGATATAGTGCAATCAATCTGTAGAATTTAAGGCTTGTTCTTACTTTGTGTTTCTACTAAAATGTAGAAGTTTTCTTTGAAGGGCTGCAATGAAACTTAAGAATTCTTGCAACACGAAGAGTGTTTAAAAAGTAACCAGAAGTTTATAATTTCGTGTATTGTATTAGTTCGATTCGCACTGTCTTCGTAAACATGTCTGAAAAGTATTACCAGGTAAATCCCATTTCACGCAATGTCTTGTGTAAAACATCTTTCTGCTAAGGAAAATGTATTTTTTGTTTCACGGCGGTAAGTAATTTCCGTAATGTGGGCAGTATTTTTTGGATTATGTGAAAGTCCTCCATCGCCGGCCAGTGTGGCCGTGCGGTTCTAGGCGCTTCAGTTTGGAACCGCCTCGGGCATGGATGTGTGTGATGTCCTTAGATTAGTTAGGTTTAAGTAGTTCTAAGTTGTAGGGGACTGATGACCTCAGAAGTTAAGTCCCATAGTGCTCAGAGCCATTTGAACCATTTTTTGAAAGTCCTCCATCGTTTGTCGAATGACCTATTTTGTGAAACTGTCTATAACGACAGGTTTCTTCCCTAAATTATTAGTTTATCTTCGCGGCGATTCCAGTAAACCATGCGCCTTGTTTTCGCGTTCCTTCCTTATGCGTCCTATTGTGGCGAAGCTGACTTTTGCATAAACTGCAGCCCTTTGATTGGGACTGGTAATATTAGCCAACAGTTCTTTTTGTGTCGCCTCGTTAACACACGCTGTAATAACGTTGGGACGATCGAACGCCTTTTACTCCGCAAATACCTCCTCTCCTTCGTATTCTGCACATTTTCTTGCAATGCACGGCGATTATCCATCATTTCCAGATACTGAAGTACAAGGGCTATCCACAAAGTAAATTACGTTTTGCAATCAAAAATAAATAAAGTATTGGAATTTTTTATTATTATATACAGATGAAAACCACACTTAAATACTACTTTTCTACATAGTTGCCATTTAAATTAAAGCATTTATCGTAGCGATGGACGAGTTTGGAAATTCCTTCGTCGTAAAATTCGGCCGCCTGCGCCTTCAACCACGTGGTTACCTCTTTTGGGACAGAAAAGGTGTGATTTTTGTGGATTTCCTGGAAAGAGGCCCTACAATAAACTCTCAAAGGTATTGCCAAACTCTGCACAACCTCAGAAGAGCAATACAAAACAAGCGCAGGGGAAAGTTGGGCTCAAAGATCTTGCTGATTCACGACAACGCCCGGGTCCACACGGCAAATGCCACTCGTGAAGTTCTCGAATCTTTTAAGTGGGAGTTGTTTCCTCATCCGCCGTACAGTCCCGACCTGGCACCGAGCGACTTCCACTTATTCCCAGCAATGAAGAAGTGGTTGGCTATGCAGCGTTTTGATGACGACGCACAGCTTCAAGAAGAGGTAGCCACGTGGTTGAAGGCGCAGGCGACCGAATTTTACGACGAAGGAATTTCCAAGCTCGTCCATCGCTACGATAAGTGCCTTAATTTAAATGGCGACTATGTAGAAAAGTAGTATTTAAGTATGGTTTTCATCTGTATACAATAAAAAAAATTTCCAATACTTTATTTATTTTTAATTCCAAAACGTAATGTACTTTGTGGATAGCCCTCGTATATCAGTGAGTACACAAAGTCAACTGACTGACTCTGGCAACTAAGATCCCACGAACAGAAACGACGTATATCCCTGCACGCCGAACTACACCACTAGATAGGTAACGGGCAACAGATTTTGGATTGCCCTGTAGGCCAGTGGCAGGGTTCTTCCGAGAAAGGCCACTTCCCCCACCAAAAGCGCTGCTCGCTCTTGAGTTTATAGATGGACTATATGGTGCATGTGACACTGGCGTTTCGGACTGTACTAATGCGGCGTATCGGGTTGTTTACAAAATTGAGTGCTACGCGCCGTGTACTTCGAGAGTACGGTCTGAAACAGCCACCCGTTGTGCCTCTCGGCGACAACAGTCTCGCCGCGCGTGATTGCCTCGGACGGCAGGCTGCGTTTGGCGGGATCCCCCCCTGTTCGTCAGCTCTGTGGTTACGGGTGCGTGCGGCGGCTTCTAGTCTCACCTCGTCTAATGCAGTGCGGCTTCGAAACTGCGGCCGGCGAGTTGGCAGCCGGGGCAGACAAACGGCCTTCGGGCTGGCAGGAGCCACTAAATCTCGCCGGAGCCCACCGCGGGTCCAGTCCCGTTAATGGCGGCGGTCGCGGGGAAGCCCCTCTAATGGCGGCTGCCGCCGCAGGAGCGGGGGATTCCCCGACCCCGACGAGCCGCCGTGTTGGAGGCCGCCCCAGGCGCCGGGATTCCCAGCGGGGTGGTTAAGTCCCGCGGGCCGGCCGGACGGTTCGCGGGCTTTGATGCAATCAGCGAAGAGCCATCCGAACTACGGTGCACTTGAGCGCCCTGCACGGAGCCCACGCAGGTGGGCAGTGCCTGTGCAGTGGACTCGGCATTGCAGTAGAGATGGGCTACACTGTGACTTTCGGATATCAGTGACTTTTGCGACTGCTAATTTTCGATAACTGCAATTTTTTGCTGCGATTTGTCACAGTTCAAAATCGCAGCTCACGAATTCCCATCTTGTAAACCTCCGCAACGCTGAAATTCGATTTCTGTCATTTACACTACTGGTCATTAAAATTACTACACCACGAAGATGACGTGCTGCAGACGCGAAATTTAACCGACAGGAAGAAGATGTTGTAATATGCAGATTAGCTTTTCAGAGCATTCTACAAGGTTGGCGCCGGTGGCGACACCTACAACGTGCTAACGTGAGGAAAGTTTCCAACCGATTTCTCATACACAAGCAGCAGTTGACCGGCGTTGCCTGGTGAAACGTTGTTGTGATGCCTCGCTTAAGCAGGAGAAATGCGGTACCATCACGTTTCCGACTTTGATAAAGATCGGATTGTAGACTATCGCGATTGCGGTTTATCGAATCGCGACATTGCTGCTCGCGTTGGTCGAGATCCAATGACTGTTAGCAGAATATGGAATCGGTGGGTCCAGGAGGGCAATACGGAACGCCGTGCTGGATCCCAACGGCCTCGTATCACTAGCATTGGAAATGACAGGCATCTTATCCGCATGGCTGTAACGGATCGTGCAGCCACGTCTCGATCCCTAAGTCAGCAGATGGGGACGTTTGCAAGACAACAACCATCTGCACGAACAGTTCGACGACGTTTGCAACAGCATGGACCATCAGCTGGAGACCATGGCTGGGGTTGCCCTTGATGCTGCATCACAGACAGGAGTGCCTGCGATGGTGTACTCAACGACGAACCTGGGTGCACGAATGGCAAAACATAATTTTTTCGGGTGAATCCAGGTTCTGTTTACAGGACCATGATGGTTGCATCCGTGTTTGGCGACATGGCGGTGAACGCACATTGGAATCGTGTATTCGCCATCGCCATCCTGGCGTATCACCCGGCGTGATGGTATGGGGTGCCACTGATTACACGCCTCGGTCACCTCTTGTTCGCATTGACGGCACTTTGAACAGTGGACGTTAAATTTCCGATTGTGTTACGACCTGTGGCTCTACCCTTCATTCGATCCCTGCGGATCCCTACATTTCAGCAGGATAATGCACGACCGCATGTTGCAGGTCCTGTATGAACCTTTCTGGATACAGAAAATGTTCGACTGCTGCCCTGGCCAGCACATTCTCCAGATCTCTCACCAACTGAAAACGTCTTCTCAATGGTGGCCGTGCAACTGGCTCGTCACAATACGAAAGTCACTACTCTTGATGAACTGTGGTATTGTGTTGAAGATGCATGTGCTGCTGTACCTGTACACGCCACCCAAGCTCTGTTTGACTCAATGCCCAGGTGTATCAAGGCCGTTATTACGGCCAGACGTGGTTGTTCTGGGTACTGATTTCTTAGGATCTATGAACCGAAACTGCGTGAAAATGTAATCACATGTCAGTTCTAGTATAATATATTTGTCCAATGAATACCCTTTTATCATCTGCATTTGTTCTTGGTGTAGCAATTTTAATGGCCAGTAATGTATCACCTCAGATGTTGCACTGTCAATAGTCACATCCAGCAAGTACGGTGATCAATCACGGTAATCGCATTTTAACATTGCAGAGGGATGCAATTACGTCTGATAACTGTTACTTCTGCCCGGGTGAGGTATTGCAAATCCAGAAAGAGCTTCCTCAGATTTACCAAGGCTCTAGTTGGGGCACCACAGCAATGCCGGATCGAACTATAGAGTGTAAGGCTTACCAGTACTGTGGGATGGATTACAACAAGCGAAAGACTACCACCCGGCTGCACAGAGAATGGGAGTACATGGAGATCTGTCAACAGACTACGCTCGGGTGTCGCTAAATGTAAGAGCAATCTGATTAAATGGGGTTTCCTAGAGGAGCCGCCACTCTGAGTGTGGAGCAGCGCATACGACATTCCACCTCCTCCAGTGTACCCAATGTGCAGCAACATGCACAACAGAAGACCTGCTACATGCAACGCCGAATGCAATAGAGGTCGCTAACTTCTGGGAGACAAAAGTGTGAATAATTGTAAATATGTATATACACACGGCATGTAAATGTTGTACATTATTTTATACATCGTAAATGCTTCTGACACGAATAAATAAGTTGCTATTGCAAATGATATGTACTTAAAAAATTTTATTTGTGGGGATCCACAGTCTCCAGATAAACGTAAACATGGTCCGTAGTAGGCTGCAATACGACGTTTTTTAATAGAGCGATTAGCTAATTTCGACTAAGCGTCGAGCACATTTATGACGTCTGTATTTCATGTGATTTTCAAATCACTCTTAATTACAAGTAAAAAGTAGGCATATTCCGTCATTTTACGAAAGGTTCCACACTACATTGACACCTTAAGATGGTATTCTGGATTTTGCTCTATGTACAAGAACATGGAGTTACCATGTTACTGGTCTGCTCGCGAGCAAGTGCCTGAGCCTGAGCAGGCGCGAGTGCTCATGTTCAGTGGCTTCTTAACATAGAGTTAGTGAGCATAATCTACTGTGCATGTTCTCAACATCAAGCCGGGCAAATCACGTGATTTTGGAAAGACCCTGCTTGTCCATAAATCGTGGTAAAAGCGAACTTAACAACAATTAGAAACAGAAAGTAGCTGATCTGTCTGTGTCTACATAATATCCCTTTTTCTTTTTGTAACCCTTCAAAACGGAAAAATTAACACGAAAGACAGAGGTCTTCAGCCTCAGTTTTCACCCTTTAGTACTGACTGTTCGTAATGCCCAAATAGTGCTATGGTCACCGGTTATGACATGAGTTTTGAGCGGAGTTTCAAAAAAATTACATTCAATAGGAGAATACTGATGATTTTTCGTATTATTCAACCACTCGCAAACTTTTCGAGAAAAGCAGCAAACGCTGAATTGACTTTCTTTTATTTGCCTTTCTAAATCAATATTTCGATTCTACGTATCTTGAAACTGAGAGAACAAAAATTATTCAATCTTTCAAAAAATGGCTCTGAGCACTATGGGACTTAACAGCTATGGTCATCAGTCCCCTAGAACTTAGAACTACTTAAACCTAACTAACCTAAGGACATCACACACATCCATGCCCGAGACAGGATTCGAACCTGCGACCGTAGCAGTCGCGCGGCTCCGGACTGAGCGCCTAGAACCGCTAGACCACCGCTATTCAATCTTTATTCGATTTCTACGTTTTTTTACAGGAAATAATAGGAATAAGAAAAAAGAAAATCGATTATTTTATAAACCGACTATTTTGAGCAGTTTTAACAGTTATCTGAAACTGGCGTGGAAAACAGCCGATGTAACCAGAGACCGGTTGTTTAAGCGACAAGCGCTATTCCTTCACTCAGATTATCTATAACATGTCGCAACATTCCTTTGGATTTGCTGGGTGGCCGAGAGACCGGTCAGACTTTCTTTCCCAATTATGGATTATCTACCTTCAGATGTGTTTACATTTATGCTAGTTCCAGTGCGCAATAGGTGCATACAGCCATTGCACGAAGAGGCAATGGGCGCGTTCACCAGTGCAAAGGCACGCATGCCTCTGTGTGTGTGTGTGTGTTTGTGTGTGTGCACATGGGCTGCCGTGCGCAGGCGCAAAAGTCTCCCCACTTCAGCCTCCTTCAGTATGGGATACATGCGGACCAGTCGGGGGCCTGTACGCTTTTCTGTTCGTTTATTAATTTGTTTGACTTACAATGATAATTGAAACATTCAGTTTTTGCTTGTTTTTGCGTTAGCACCATGCTGATTGGACTAATGAGAAACAAACAGAAACTGTGGATGATTATCGTTCCTTTCCTTGTTTGAGGTTCGTCAGTTCAGCCGATTATAAAGACAGAATTAAGAGGAATGATTGTCTACAGTGCCTCACAAACCCGCAAAAAAAACGGAGGCAACCCTGAACAGGACAAAAAATCTTCGTTCCTACCTCGGACACGTAAATAACGGTTACGTGTCGAAGACGAAGAGTGGTTCTGTAACCCCTGACGAAGCTGTCCTGGTTCTTCTACTAGCCGCTTACCTTTATTCTCTATGGGGAACAGGCTAGGTCCGACAGAGGAACTTTCACGATTACATCGGAAAGAGAGGGGTAATGTTCATCATTGCAAAACCAAACGTTTCCTGTCTAATGCCTCCATACAGTGTAGGAAGTCCTCCCACATCATTTCAAAATCAAGTTTAAACAACCGTTCCTCCGAAGAGTTCGGTTCAAATGGCTCTGAGCACTATGGGACTCAATTTCTGAGGTCTTTAGTCCCCTAGAACTTAGAACTAGTTAAACCTAACTAACCTAAGGACATCACCCACATCCATGCCCGAGGCAGGATTCGGACCTGCGACCTTAGCGGTCTCGCGGTTCCAGACTGCAGCGCCTAGAACCGCACGGCCACTTCGGCCGGCGAAGAGTTCGGAAGTTTAACACAAACGAGAAACATGATATCTCTCTCTCTCTCTCTCTCTCTCTCTCCTCTCTCTCCTCTCTCTCTCGCGCACACACACACACACACACACACACACATACACACACACTCACACGCAAGTTATTCTGTTTCAGAAACGAACATGAAAATAACGATATTTGTTACAACAGCTGTGTAACTTAAAATAACCATCAATTGTATTTTCATGTCATTGGGTATTTTAAATAAATGGAGTTCCTGTAAGATATTCTGGGGGACGTTACAAAATACGTAAGTTGACCCTCCAAGTTAGTGAAATGGAATCCTGGAAGGCGTCGCAAAGGACTGCAAGGTAACCTCCAAAATAAAATGAGGGGACTACTAAATGAGAGACGAATAACAATCTCTTTGATTTATTCGAATAAAATTATTGATAAACAAAAGACAACCAATGGAACATTAATATCGTTCCAACAAAATAATGAAATGGCAGTCTGTGGGAACATAAACATGAGACCTTGACGTCTCTGAAACAGTGACCCAGGGGGAAGAAGCTAATAATAGCGCAAATGAATTACAAACGCAAAGTGCCCATTGATTGTCGTGGTATTAACTGGAAACGGATAGTACTACAGAAAGAAAACGTCACACCTGTGTTCGGAGTTGAAAGAAAACCGCTCATTTGCGCTAAAACGCAAGCCTTCAGAGTGAAACTTGAGGTAATTTAATGACTATAAAATGACTTTAATGCTCCTGCGCATCAATCTCAGCATAGCTCTGCGGTTAAGGCTCATTTGAAAGTGTTGTGTTAACAATTATGATAGAAAAATATTAGCTGCTAGTGATTCACCATGTGCATCAGGAGGGCGACAGGAAATGAGTGTACGGGTAGTGCAGAGAGGGGATATATGTTTTACACTTCTGTAACCTCCCCACCGTAATTTTATAGGAAATTTAAGTGACAATACTTAATACAAATGGGAGCCGAGTGTAACCTCGCCCACAAAATTGTGTTGACAATGGCAACCAAAACGTGAAATTCGCAATCTGACTCAAATATAAATCCTTCAAAAAATTAAAGCCCATTCAGTGACAAGAAAATTCAATTAAACCGAAATATCGGTCTTTGGCCCTGTGTAAAACAATCAGAATTAAAGTCTTGCCTCACAATAAATGGATGTCACATGTCTGCTCTTGTTGTTGCGCACCGCTTGGAGGAACTGCATTGCAAATAATAATATTCTCTTTTTTTTTGTGATTTTAGTGGAATTTTTCTTCAAAAGAAGTGGAATGGAATGGGAAGTGCAACGAAATCTTGAGTTCAATAAAAAATTAAATTTTTGAAAAAATGCTTTTGAAATAAAAAAATTATTATTGGGAGACTTGTTGGAGAATAATTACAATAAATAAAATTTTTCATTATCTAATGATTATATTAATTAACAGTATACCTTATTCCTCATCTTGACCATTGTTGCCGACCGCCTACATCACACAACCGCCCTGGGCTGCTACTACTGACCGACCGCTCTGCATGACGATTACAGACTGAGTACTGCTCTCAACTAGACAGAGCTACAGACTCGCAACGACTGAACTGACAGACTCGCAACGACTGACTGACTGCTACTCTGCATAGCGACAACTAACTCGCAAAGACTACTACTGACTGAGAACCGCTCGCAACACTCGCGCGGTCAAGCGCATACTCTCTGGTCACAGATGCTACAATGCCTCGCCATCGCTGCTGCGTTACATACGTGTTTCATAACCCTCCACTCGGGGGGCAAAAATTTGGCAGCGATGGTGAGTCATTTGGACTTGCCAAGCGCGGCAATATTTTTCTTTAATTAACAAAATCCTACAACTTACAGAATATTTAAATGTTGTGCACACGCACTAAGTACAAAATATATCAGACAAGGACAAAATGTGAATACTAAACATAGTAGCAAATCAGAAAAAGGTATATACAAACTTTTTGACAGATAAAGTGCACAGGCACTGAAAAAATTCTTTAGCATATGCAGAACAAATAAACAGACTGGCAAGAATAATTAGATGTAGTACATAAAGTAAATGTTGTGCACACGCACTAAGTACAAAATATATCAGACAAAGACAAAATGTGAATACTAAACATAGTAGCAAATCAGAAAAAAGTATATACAAATTATTTGACAGATAACAAAGTGCACAGGCACTGAAAAAATTCTTTAGCATATTCAGAACAAATAAACAGACTGGCAAAAAATATTATGTTGACAAGTGTACATGCACTGAAAAATGTCTTTCGCATTTTCACAACAAATAAACATAATGGCAAAAAAAAAAAAAAATTCATGTCCAAAGTGCACATGCACTGAAAAATGTCTTTAGTATTTTCACAACAAATAAACATAATGGCAAACATCATGTCGACCAGTGACATAAGTGTACTCACACTGGAGTTTAGCGAATCGAAAAATGTATAACCTATGAACATAAATGATGTTACCAAAAAAAAATTTTTTCTTTATGTGACAAGAATCAGGATAGGAAAGGGAAGGATTGCATCATGGTTGTAGCACTTTAGATTGCACACAGCTGCTCTGAAAGTCCATATCTTTCCACAGTAGTACAACACCAAGTGACACAACTTGAAGTTCTTTTCCCGTCAGAATTTATCAGTGTAGCCAAGACACTGAACTGTCGTAGTAATGTTCCATGTTTTCATTTTGGCAGTACATTAGGTACACCAAACAGTGGGACCATAATAATGTCTTCATCGCTCATGGTGGTGGACAGCATGTCGTGTCAACACCACACTCTTACAAGGCACACCAACGTAGAATTAGTGCAAAACCAAATATAGTGCTCCATGATCACTGGGATAAACAGGACAAATGGACATTGCAGTAATTCAGGGTAGTCAGCTTATGAGGTGAAGGACATCAAGTCACATAATATTGACAATTACAGTCTTCATTGATAGTTCGTGGCATTCATAGCCCAGTTATTGAACATTTCTGTACCAAGTATGTAGTATTACAGAAAAATGTTCATTAATTGTTTTACATAGAATCAGTAGCCTTCTTTTCCTGGTTGCAAAATATTATGAAATAATCGCATTCTTTTCAGTTACAGAGTATAATTAAGAATCATTAACCTTCTCCTAATTACAGTTAATTAATCATTTGTCATTAATTAATCATTTGTCTAATTACAGTTAATTAATCATTTGTATAATTACAGTTAATTAATCATTTGTCGTTAATTAATCATTTGTCTAATTACAGTTAATTAATTAATCATTTGTAGCCTTAATTAATTACAAAGCATTATTAAACAGTACCATAGTTAATTAATTATGTGTTATTCCAATCTATTAAGAATCATTAGTCTTTTCCTAATTACAAAGCATTATTAAACAATCACATTTATTTCCAATTACAAAGTATGAACATTGAAAACAAGAGTTAATTAATGGCATAATTAATAACAATTTCGTTGATTGACATTAATTATTGGCACTCAGTGGCCATCAAGTATTGAATAGAATAAAACATAGTTCATCATTCAGTATTATTCAGATCATTACAAAGTCATTATTAAAAATCAGTTAATTACAGTCAAATCATTAGTAATCACAGGCATTACAATAAACAGTGGCAGTTATTAGCTAGTGACAAAGCATTATTTTGAATATAGTCTCATTAAGAGGTCATTACTCGAGTGACATGCTATTCAGAGTTGATCAGTATTATTCAGAATTATCATAAACTAGTGACATTATGTGGGACTGGTAATACATTTTTTTGGTAGCAATGCATTGCGTTGGGATCGATAATTAATTGCTGAGGCATAATACTTTTTGCTTTTGACCTATTGCTGCAAATGAGGATAGGTAACGTCATTCGTCATGAGTCAGCTGTAGCAAGATTATGTAACAAGGCAGTACATGTGATCACATTTATAAATGATAAACACAAATGGGTAAAAAATATAAAAATGCAAGTACTAGAACAGGTATAATAAGTAACAGGTTTAGTAAGTGTCATGAAAAACTTCTCCTGGAAAAAATACAAAAACGGATTATTGACCTGAAAGAAGAAACGCACACTATGCTGAAAAGTAGTGAACTTCGAATTAACAAGTAGTGAAATGTGTATAAAATGTGTTCCATAGCTGTCCTTTCCAAAACTTTCCGTCATCCTACTATGCAATGTAACACCTGCTGTCAAAGCAAACCGCAACAAATACTTAAATAACTACGTGGCATAAAGAAAAAAAAACTTCATTATCCATATCATCATAACTTCACCATTATCATCACCTGTAGAGAAAAACTTCATTATTCATAATACCATTTCCTTCATCATTATTCATCAGTATTCACTATCATCTGCAAAAAATCACTTCATTACTCATTACATAACTATTCCTTATCTCTAGCATATTTCATCACTAAAACTAAGATGTGTAGTTCTCTCTGACAGCCTGCATCAATCACCTTGTATTCTGAAAGAAAAAAATAGTTAAGACTGCTATTCTGTGATGAGTATAGTATAGTCTTGTTAATGCTTGTTAATCCTGATCCCTTTACTCTTCCTCATAAGGTTATTGCATCTCCTTTCGTTTATTCCGTAGGTGAAATTCCCATTTATGTTAAATTTATTTCTTAGAATCATCATTCCTTTCTGAAATTGATGAACAAAGATTAATGTCTTACATTTAAATCCTATACCCACTAAATAATGACTGGTTTATGGTGACACAATTAACCATACAGCATAACATGACAGAAAACGTAATATGTCCAAGACATTGACAGTGTTCGGATGCGAAAAAAATGTACACAGAATAATACAATGCAGTAGCAAAAAAATGTGAAACAGTCACGATGTTGAGATGTCATAAGGCAAAAAAAAAAATGTCAAAGTCGACTGGTGTGTGTTATATCTTAACTATTTCATAGTGCATACAAACAAAACTGGAGTACAGTCATATACACAAAAAAATGGAAAATGTGCACGGTCTGATGTGTAACGACAAGAAAAGCGACCTGCTAACCTTACCTTGCCGGGCACTTGCCAAGAAAAAAATACGATAATCATCAATAAGTAGTCACATAAATATAATTGCAGAAATAGTCGTAAATGTGTAAATTCATCTGGAAAAATATGCACGGTCTGATGTGTAACGACAAGAAGAGCGACCTGCTAACCTTACCTTGCCGGGCACTTGCCAAGAAAAAAAATACGATAATCATCAATAAGTAGTCACATAAATATAATTGCAGAAATAGTCGTAAATGTGTAAATTCATCTGGAAAAATATGCACGGTCTGATGTGTAACGACAAGAAGAGCGACCTGCTAACCTTACCTTGCCGGGCACTTGCCAAGAGAAAAAAAAATACGATAATCATCAATAATTAGTCAGGTGAATTAATTGCATTAGTAAATGGCATCATAGTGTGTTGAATCATACAGTGGTTTCACTCAATAAACGGTTTAATGTTTGAGATATGGTGATTGCCTTTCGATTTTCTGGTTCTCAAAGTTTCGACGTGTACAACATTGGGGTGAGGGATACTGCGAATCCGATACGGACCTGCGTATAGAAGTTCAAATTTACTGCACTTACCTTTTAATTTGCTGGATAAATAGTGTGTACGTACTAATATCTTCTGTCCAACGTGAAAGTCGCGGCGTGTACAAACCTGTTTTTGCTGTCTTCTCCGGCGCTCTGCGGCACGTTTGATGTTGTTCAGCGCAATGTCAATTATTTCGTGGTGTCGTAGGCGACGATTTTTGGGGAATTCTATTAATTCTTTAATTTTGTTCGGTGGTTCAACGTTTTTCAGTATAACAGTCGGAGATAGCATAGTGGATTCATTTGGAATGGAATTAATTACATCTTGGAATGAGAGTATGTGTGTATCCCAATCAATATGTCTTTTGTGGCAGTATATTCTGCACAGCTTACCAATTTCCTTCATTAATCTTTCACAAGGGTTCGAAGAAGCGTGGTACTTGGATATATAGATCGGAGAAATGTTTCTAGCTCGTAACATGCGTGTCCATACACTACTACGAAATTGAGATCCATTATCAGAAATTACTTTCATTACATGCCCTACATGAAATAGAAAATGTTTTATAAATGCATTTGAAACAGTTTTAGCAGTAGCTTTGCGTAATGGAGTGAAAGTAACAAATGTTGAAGTGAGTTCAACAGCGACAAAGATGTAGCAAAAACATGGTAGTGAGGTCGGACATGTTCTTTTGTGTTCCGATTCTACTTTGTTACTATCCGTAATAGTTTGCACGTGTCAAAATTAATCATTTGCTGAAAAACATTTGTTTGTGTTTTGTGAGTGTCGTAAATTGGTAGTGACAGCAGAAGACAACACAGCTGACGGACAGAAGCATTAGCTCGTGCAGCTGACCAAAGCATGTGAAAGAAAAAAAAGAATACTATGTCTCGTAATGACGACGAAATGAAATTTTCAAATGCAACTTGTTGAATGTACATGACGCTGAAATTTGCTTTGCAGAAGTTGGTTGCGATGTCTTGCTGATTGTTGCCGAGAGAACGCGATAGTGCGTCTGCTATAACATTTTGTGTGCCGGGAATATGAACAATCGTAAAATTAAATTTTTGTAAATATAGTTTCCATCTACTTAATCTGTCGTGAGTAAATTTAGCTGAAAGCAAAAATTGTATAGCTCTATGGTCTGTGTAAACGGTGGTATGTCTGCCATAAAGAAAGTGCCGAAATCTCGTAAAAGCCCATACAACACATAATGTTTCCAGTTCTGTAACGGAATAATTTCGTTCAGCAGGTGACAAAATGCGACTTGCAAATGCGATGTTTTTAATTACTGTAGAACCATCTTCTTCAATTTCCTGAAAAATATGTACACCTAAAGCGGTGTTAGAGCTGTCAGTGGCAATGGAAAAATTTCTGGTGAGATCTGGGTGCGATAAAAGTAGAGCATTCAATAAAGCATGTTTCAAATAACATTCTCGTGAACAAAATTCTGCGTGTCAAAAGTAATGTTTGCGTTACTGTAGTATGCAATCTGTGCTGTATCTGGTTAAATTCTGTCGTACGTGTTATTATTTACGGGAGGATGCTGTGACATATCCACTATTTGAACTGCTCTGTTAACTCTTACTGACGTATTACGCTACGGATGACACCTATTGTCTGTTTCATTCATGATTATTTGTTGTTGCTGATGTTGTTGCTGCTCATAAGATTGACTGTTATTAAATGTACGCTGAAAATTGTGCTCATCATTTTTTTTACGTCTGTCCTAATAATCATTCCTATACGGTGTATTGCGATAGGAATTGAAATAGAGTGTTGTCTGTACGTAGTTATTTCTTTGCTGCCATGCGTTACTATTTGTTGGAGCTGAGACTATACATGCACGCGGCGAAACATTAAAGTTTGGTTGACCTTGTAGACTGCATTGTTGGTTAGGTATGCTAAGCGGCTGACTTTCATGCTATTGTGGTGAAAAACATCTATTGTTACCAAAAATGTGGTTGCGACTGCCGAAAATTTTGTACATACTGATGATTACGATTTTATCTGTTAATAAAGTTACGGCGGTAGTTGTCATTACGGGAGTGCCTACTGAAAATTGTCACATTCGGTAAAAGATTTGTCATATCCGGTTTTCATTACATATTCTTAATACTACGTAGAGCAATAGTTAAAGAGCAGTTTTGATAGATATAAAGGATAGTAGAAGAAAAGGCAGCAGTGCAGAAAACTAAAGATGAAACAGCACTACTACAGCTCGGGGCCCTATGCTCGCTACGGCACATATTCATTAAAGCGTAATGAATCCCCTGAGGTCCATTACGCACTGCAAATAAATTTTAGCTTTTGCGTTGCACGCAATAGCGGTAAAAATTCAAAAGCAAATAGTTGTATCCATGTTAATTCTAGTTTCCTCATTACAGGCAATGCTGATGAAAATACAATAGCAATTTGTCGCTTCAGGTTCAAAGCTAGTTTCTCCATTACCGATAATAGCGGTGAATGTACAAAGATAAATTGTCGTATACAGTGCAAATCGTGTATCTGTGTTCTGTCATTATTAAATTCTTTACATTTGCTTACAAATGCAAATTGCTCGAAATCTACGTTCTCGTCTTTGAATTTGAAAACACGTTCGGGTTTGTGTGTGAATCTGTTCGTCTGTGTCATTCCGGATTTCAAGTTGCGTAGCTTTTCAGATTTTAAGTCGCGTGGCTTTTCGGATTTTAAGTCGCGTAGTCTCTGTAAATTGCTCACTTTATACACGCTGCGTGAGTCTGACAAATGTTCATAAAGTGGCGTCTGTTGTGTATTATTAACAGAAGTGTTTTTCATTTCTGTTACTTCTTGTTGTAAATTTGATAACTTCCGACGTAACGTGTTGTTAGATGAATCGATTTCATTAATTGTCAGCTGTAAATTTTGAAATTCAGGCGTTTGGATAAATGAAACCGGTGCAGTATCGTCTGATTTATTGTCATTAGCATTTTCGATAACATCAATACGACTGGCCAATTCATCACATTTTTCAGTCAATATCTTAACCTGATCATCGGTTTTAGAATCAGACGCATTAATCTGTTTTTGCAACTTGCGCGTAGTTTCGCTCAGTTTTTTAACATCAGCTTTGATGACATCGCAATCCTGTGTTAGATCTAGTTGTTCGACTCTATCTGTCACTGTTTGAATATTTACTGTGTGTGTATCTGTTTTTGCTTTAAGATCAGAAATTTCATCCTGTAATTCCGCGTTCAATTGTTCTATGGTATTAATTTTGTCGGACACTGTAGTAATATTATTGTCTACATACGTCTTCGCTTTCGCGAATATTTTACGTTTGTCCTCTTGTCTCTGTGCAGTGATTGTTTCCATGACTTGTCGTTTTACTTTGTTTTGATCTTGAATAAATCTGCGGAAACGCGTATTACTGTTCTGTATGTGCTGACTAAAGCGCTCGTTAATCTGAGTGTACTGCTGTTCGAATTTCGCGTCTATCTTTGCGTCCATAGTGCGCGAAAGTTCTACCGTCATTGCTTTAAACTCGTCCCGTAATTGTGCAGCTTTTTCAGAGCATTGTTTAGCGACTCCGCTAATTTCGTCTCTGAGTGTTTCTGTTGCGACTGTTTGCATTTCTCTTAATTCTTGCGCAACAGATTTAATTTCTTCGCTATTTTTTTGTGAACACGCCTCAATTTCCGCGCGCAACTGTTCCTTAGTGTCATGACACTGCTCGGCAACAGCTTTAATTTGTTCACTAAGTTGCTTGAGGTTTTCATTTTGTTGTTTGTTATCTTCCCTAAGTTGTTTGAGATTTTCGTCATTATTGTCAAGTTTCTCATTTAAGTGTTGTTTGAGTTTTTCATTATCTTGTTTGATATCTTCACTCTGTTGTTGTAGCAATCTTACCATGATTTGTTCAAAGCCAAAGTTAGCGTTTATACTCTCTGTGCTGTTTAGTGGTGGATCTGGAACTTTCACGCTTACTGTAACCATTTGGTTATTCTGAGCAGTCGGATGTACACTGTCAGACATTATTTCGGAATTAAATAAATCCGTCGTACTTTCAGTATCCTGTTCATTTTCATTAGACAAATTTGTCTGTACATTACTTGGATTTTCTAAATCGGGTGTGTTAAGCTCGGCAGCGCTCATTACTATAGACCGCTCCGCGTCATCAATTGTCGTCAAGTTAACAGACGAGACAATTGAGTTCGTTTGTTCATCATTAAGGTGAAAGTCATCTTTAGTGGTTGGAATGCACTGATTGTTAGTGAACGCAGGTTTGTCATCATTACGTTGCGTATCACAATTACTATCGGTCACGTTGTTTAAGTCGGTAATTTCATTCACAATACTTCGCGATACACTATTCACAGTCTTTCGCGGCATTTTTACAATAGTCAAAATTTTTCACAAAACAAATCAACACAATGCAAAAGCAACACACAAATACAACAAAGCAACAAATTGCCGTTGACCTGTAGAGAGAAAGTCACAAGATTAATAAAAGCGTAGCGCCAAATCCTAATTATACTTAAGCAAATAAGAGCAGATATCTGACTGTTGCTCAAAAGACTCTCAACGAAATACGATCCTGGACTGGGTGTCGCCAAGTGTAACCTCCCCACCGTAATTTTATAGGAAATTTAAGTGACAATACTTAATACAAATGGGAGCCGAGTGTAACCTCGCCCACAAAATTGTGTTGACAATGGCAACCAAAACGTGAAATTCGCAATCTGACTCAAATATAAATCCTTCAAAAAATTAAAGCCCATTCAGTGACAAGAAAATTCAATTAAACCGAAATATCGGTCTTTGGCCCTGTGTAAAACAATCAGAATTAAAGTCTTGCCTCACAATAAATGGATGTCACATGTCTGCTCTTGTTGTTGCGCACCGCTTGGAGGAACTGCATTGCAAATAATAATATTCTCTTTTTTTTTGTGATTTTAGTGGAATTTTTCTTCAAAAGAAGTGGAATGGAATGGGAAGTGCAACGAAATCTTGAGTTCAATAAAAAATTAAATTTTTGAAAAAATGCTTTTGAAATAAAAAAATTATTATTGGGAGACTTGTTGGAGAATAATTACAATAAATAAAATTTTTCATTATCTAATGATTATATTAATTAACAGTATACCTTATTCCTCATCTTGACCATTGTTGCCGACCGCCTACATCACACAACCGCCCTGGGCTGCTACTACTGACCGACCGCTCTGCATGACGATTACAGACTGAGTACTGCTCTCAACTAGACAGAGCTACAGACTCGCAACGACTGAACTGACAGACTCGCAACGACTGACTGACTGCTACTCTGCATAGCGACAACTAACTCGCAAAGACTACTACTGACTGAGAACCGCTCGCAACACTCGCGCGGTCAAGCGCATACTCTCTGGTCACAGATGCTACAATGCCTCGCCATCGCTGCTGCGTTACATACGTGTTTCACTTCATAAAATGGACATTATCGACATTCCACAAATGTTCAAAATGAACCGTTATCTTGCACCATGAACACTGAATAAAAAAAGGCGCTCCACAGTGATCTCAAAAACGTGCAGGACGTTCAACGACGTATCCTCTCTTAACAAATGCATAGAGACTCATATGATGAGAACTGATGGAATGTGATGGCGTGCGACTGAATGCGAAACAGTTTGTCGCGGAGCTTATCGTGAAACTGGCCATCCTTTAAGGCGTAGCTGCAGATAGTGTGATAATATGTTTTATAGGCACGGAAGAAACAATCGCGCAGAGGAAGAACTTGTCCAGTGGTCCTAAGTGGTATGAATTGAAGTGATACACACTTTCCACTACGGGTAGTTTGCTCTAGAGTACGATGATTTTTGCATGCAGACCAGGAACCAGGAAAAACAAGTTATTTTTACAAGCTCTTGGCCAAAAGCAGTGCTCGTACCATAGTTGTAGCTCTCTTACGAGCATTTCCTTAATCTTGCTTGCTATGATGTAAATAGCCCCTACACCCTTGTAAGATCACGCTCATGAGAAAGAAACGCAGGGGGCAGAATACCTCCAACTGGTCGCAACACAATAAATAACTTTGCAGCTAATTCACCCTTCAGATCAACAGCCGACATAATTGTCTACGAATTCGTTAAGGCATTAATCTTAGTTGATCTTATACAGCTCTCTTGGTACCTCTGGTTTCCACGGTTCCTTTCATATGGATTTGCTCTTCAAATCCCCATTGGTCTGACTTGATCACAAATTCCTTACTGAATGATGGAGTGAGTTTATTTACCTCATTTACAAATTTTAGTGCTAATCCGCAGTTTACAATGAATCGTCAAGTTGTCGTTTTGTTCGAAAATTCGCTCTCTGTTGTACTGTTTGAAGTTATGTAACCATCCATTGCTTTCCTTGAAATCACTTTAAGTTAACAGCTAAATTTGACGTGCTTAACGTAGATAGACACCATCATACACATCCTGTAGATTGTGCATTCAAGGATGTTAGATACCAACAGTTTTTTGTAACAAGCAGCCCTTACCCTCCATTCAATATCTTATACACTACACGATCATATTGCTGCGGACTTGAGAGAAATCTGTTAATTTTTTTTTATTTTTTATTTATTTTTTTTTTTTTTTTACTATGCTGTGGATGATCTTCCATGAAGTTAATTGCGAGGGGCGTTTGAAAAGTCCGTGCAAAGTCAGAGAGATGGCACCACCGGCGCATTCGAGGTCATGTTTAGTTAGTAGCATCTTTGGAAAGAATGCACACAAAGTTTCAGCCATATTGGTCTATTTCTTTGTGTTTGGCATTCGTGCGTATCACAGAAGTCGAGAGATTGTCAAAAAATGGACGAAAAAGAATTTCGTGTGGTAATTAAACACTAGTTTATGAAAGGCAAAACGCCTCAGGAGACTAAAGAGAAGCTTGCTAAACATTACGGTGACTGTGCACCTTCGATTAGAACAGTTATAAGTGGTTTCAAAATTTTCGGAGTGGCCATATGGGCACAAGTGATGCCGAACGTTCTGGACGCCCTGTGGAGGTTAGAACTCCAGAAATCATTGACAAAATCCATGATATGGTGATGGATGACAGAAGAGTTAAGGTGTGTGAGATTGCTAGTGCTGTGGGCATCTCGTATGAACCGGAGCATAATATTTTGCATAAACATTTGGACATGAGAAAGCTATCCGCAAGATGGGTTCGGCGATTGCTCACGCTTGACCAAAAACGAAATCGTGTGAAGTGTTGCAAGGATGGTTTGCAGATGTTCAGGAAGAATCCGCAGGACTTTAAGCGTCGTTTTGTCACTGTGGATGAAACATGGATACATTACTATACTCCTGAGACCAAACAGCAATCCAAAATATGGATTACCGAAAGAGAACTTTTGAGATTCGCAAGGGATAATCCTTATCGACTATCTGGAAAAGAGTGAAACTATTATAGGTGCATATTATTCATCGTTATTGGACTGTTTGAAAACCGAGCTGCAAGAAAAACGCCGGCGATTGGACGGCATAGAAGTCCTGTTCCATCACGACAATGCACCAGCACACTCCTCAGCAATTGTGGTCGCAAAATTATTGGAAATAGGATTCCTACTCGTTACACTTCGCCCCTATTCTCCAGACTCGGCTCCCTCAGACTGTTATTTGTTTCCCAATTTGAAGAAATGGCTGGCGGGACAAGGATTTTATTCAAACGAGGAGGTGATTGCAGCAACTAACAGCTATTTTGCAGACTTGGATAATTCCTATTATTCGGAAGGGATCAACAAATTAGAACAGCGTTGGACGAAGTGTATAAGGTAGAAGGAGACCATGTCTAAAATTAAAAAGGTTTACCCCAAACACGTAAGTAGTTTTTATTTTTGCACGGACTTTTTAAACGCTTATCGTATGTTTAGTTCCCGCTCCTTGGACCACGACTGTCCTCTACTACGTTTCACTGGAGGTGGGATTTGTGGCTCTCTGTCTAACAAGGAAGATGAACTGCATGTTTCGATACCTAGTTCAGTATCGCTTTCACTTGTGAAGCACGTATTGTCATCACTATTCTGCTCGTGTACATTGTCCGCATAGTCAAGCGTATATGACACCACACATTTCACTGACGCATCTTGGAGAAACGCTAATATGTCATGTCTCACTTCTTTCTCAGTCTTCGAAATTCCTTGAGTTCCGTGATGATGAAATGTGAACTTCAGGAACCGCTGTCGTAGATATAATGCGATATTTACTTCTTTTATCGTTGCCATTGCTTTGCTTTGTATCAACAACACTAGCACTGTAACTCTGTTGTGCGTTAGTCGTCGACTAAGCAGTTCAACTACGCTTCGTAGCTTCATCTTGGATACCTCCAATGTCGCCCCCTATTGCCATTAGCAGACAATATTGTGCTTGTTTGGTAGACAATAAGCGGGGCGTCGAATGCTGTAAGCATTGCCTTTTGCAATTTCGCACTCAAGGGATTCCTGGTAAGTGCGGATCAGCCCGAAAATTTTCTAACTCTCCAGTACATCAGTTCAGGCTCCAACCAGCTGGCGGTGTAGGGAGGAAATCTGGTGGCGGAAGCTTCCGTAAACGCAGCTGGACATTATCGATGAATTCTGATAGAAAGTTAATTAAAAGGAACCTCGCATTGCCGCGTTTTGCGTCTCATACCGAATTCTGATTGGCTTGGCTCCGAGTTTTCCGATTGCCGACCAATAAAACTATTCCTTATAGAACTCCACCTACCACCGAAAAAATTCGGGTTAAGCTCTCTCCGCAGCCAATGAGATGCTCTTCATTGTCACCGCTCCGTGTCTTTTACTAACTTGTAATTTATTTACGGTAACCAATGCTGGCGCTTCTTAAATTGCGTACACACTTGTTTTTTGCTGAGTGAAAACGTACAGCTGTGTCTCACACTTTCAAAAGCCCAGGGCCTCGGTTCCTCAATACGTCTTCGTGATGTTTATCTCTTTCAGTGCTTTCTGAAGAAGCGGCTGGCTTTCTACGTTTGGAGCACTATGATGTTTCTGTTGAAAAGCAATCTACACTCCACCTGCAGGTCATAAAATGTTTCCACCAGGAATTTGCTCCATGGGAGATGTTATCAGTGTTCGTACACAATTTAGAATCTAATATCAAACGCGGAGAGTGGTAGAGCAACTTTTCTTAAGAGGAGAGTACTTGTACCAGCAATAGTGTATCACCTAAATACGCTTATCTGTTCCCACAATAAAATGTAAATTAGTCAACAAAGAACTGCCGTGAGTACGAGACTAGCTCTATTTACGAGTAAGCTTACACGGATATGCCTGCCAGGCGACGAATAAGTTACCAGTTCAAACAAGTTTTCTCGGAAAACTTTTGTGTCATGGAGTTGTTTGAAGACCCAAAAATTCCAAGTTACTCTCAAAATCAGGTTTCCATTTTCCTGGTATAACTCTTACTTCTCTTGTATTTTCACTATCAATGTATCTAGGAAGGGAGTATACATGTGGTAAAGCTATACTTCGAAAGAAGTTGTGTAAGCAACACGTGTGAGAAAAACAGGCTCCCCTGTACCAGTTTTCACTTTCACTGGCTTTCTAAAAATTGTTCATACAGATGCTAAAATGTCAAAAGCGTTCTCTAGCACAAGCCTTGCTCTACACACGCCGTCGAGATCCTGAATGCAGTTCACCAGGAAATGGATTCATTATGTAAGTTGTTGACGGAAAGGGATCATGTGCGCCGAGTACATTTGGTATCGGATAAGTACTTTCACCTAGAAATGGTTTCATTATGTAGGTTGGTAAGGGAAAGGCTTCGTTTGCGAAGGATACAAACACTGATGAGCCAAAACATTATGACCACTGTTCATAGCGACGTTGGATGCCGCCTGGTGACGTTTCAGGCACTTGACACATCAACAAAAGGATGTAAGCGGAGCAGGCATATGGGCTGCAAATGCGAAAATGCATTCACATAAGCAACTTCGAAAAAAACTAAACTAAACCCCGTCCCAACAGGCCTTGGAAGGCCCAACGGTACCGACCGGTCGCCGTGTTACCCTCATCCCACAGGCGGATATGGAGTATGTGGTCAGCACACCGCTCTCCCGGCCGTATGTCAGTTTACGAGACCGGAATCGCTACTTCTCACTCAAGTAGCTCCTCAGTTTGCCTCAGACGGGCTGAGTGCACATCGCTTTCTAACAGCGCTCGGCAGACAGGATGGTCACCCATCCAAGTGCTAGCCCAGGCCAACAGCGCTTAACTTCGGTGATCTGACGGGAAGCGGTGCTACCATTGCGGCAAGGCCGTTGGCTTACTTCGGAAAAGGGCAGATTATTTTTACACGGAGCCTGTGAACGACTTTCTGGACACGGCGAAGTTGGTCGAATGTTTGCGTGCTACTGTCGTGAGCATCTACGGAAAGAGATAGGAGGACAGTAAAACTACCAATTGGCGCTTAATGGTTGGACATCCACGACTCTTCATAGAAAGTGGGGTTCGGAGGCTTGTACGCTTTCTAAAGTAGGACAGACCGTGATGTGTGGCATCTCTGCCGAAAGAGCACAATGCTGGTGCACGTTCAATGTTTCGCTCACCGTTTATCGTACACTGTTGAACATGGAGCTCTGCAGTAGACCACTCCTAAGTGTTCATATGTTGAGCCAACGACTTCGTCAATTACGAATATACTGGGCACGGTACCATGGGATCCGACTTGTCCATCAATGGAAACGTGTCGGCTCTTTGGGTGAATTACATTTTTGCTACACTTAGTCGATGGTCGTCTCGACAAACGCCGCCATCGACGTGCACGCTGCTCGATATGTCCAGAGCGGTACGGACGCAGGGTTGTGGGAGCAGTATTATGCCATGCGAGACATTCTGCTGCGCTTTCATGGGATCTGTGGTGATAATTGAAGGCACGCTGTCAGATACGAACCACCTGCATTCCTTCGTGCTTGCTATGTTCCACAATGGCGATGTCATCTTTCAGCAGTTAACTGACCTTGCTACAGTGTTGCGAGGAGCGTTATAGTGAACTTATGTTTTATGTGTCGGCGACCAAATTCGCCTGATGTAAATCCTTTGGAACTCATCTGTGTCGCTATCGGCCGCCATCACCGCCTGCGCAAATCAGCGACTCGTTTTTAACACGAAGACATCTGTGCGTAGACATCTAATGCCACGTAACTCCATAAACCTACCAAGAAACTTTCGGATGGCTGATACGCAGACGGAAACTGACAAACAAGCTATTAAACAGAACGTTTTGATCCATCAGTGTATGGTATTTGGACAGCACTTCCTGAGAGAGGCACTTTTTCAGGAATATTTAGTTGCCTAGTTTCAGAAGCGGCATGTAATGACGTCTGGAGTAATATCCCACCGTGAAGTGTTCGGCCTGGAATATGTACGTTTACGCGCCGAAATAAATAGTTCCCGCCGACGAGAGCCGAAAAAACGACACTGAGGTTCTGCTTGTACCTGCTTCCGCTGTTCTGTGGGAGCTGTAGAACCATATATTTGCCGTTCGAAGCCCCCAAACAGTACGGGAAATTCCACATCACTTCAAAACACCGCACGAAATTCAACCAGTCGTCTCTAGATTTGCAAGCTGAAAGTAAACAGAAAAGAAATTCCGATGATCTAATTGCACGCTTTTGATAAAATCTGACACCGTGTCCTCACGCCTCTTTCTCTCTCTCTCTCTCGCACACACACACACACACACACACACACACACACACACACACACACACACACAAATGCTGATGGTATTTTACTGATGAATATGTAGATGGATGTGTTTGTGGAAGGGTGCTTTCGTATCAGCAATTTCATTTCATGTACCTCGACAGCGTTGTCCGTTTTGAAATAATAATATATTCACATGTTCTTGAACAACTGACTGTAAATGTTAAGCTTCAGCTAAGCTGATCTTTTCCCTGAGAAAGAAACGTTGTGGCCGTCAACTTATGGTTATGCAGTTTCCAGCGATTTCGCCAGAGATTTGCAAATGCCAGGTATTACGATGCAGTAGATACCTTGAATTGGAACATCAAATTGGAGTAATTGTCGATAGTAGCAAAAAACCAAAGTGTGACATCTACTCTTCTGGCTGCTGGTTTAGCGTCTCTCTATTTAGTATTTACCTTTGCTATCAAGGGTCAAAAATATGAATGATTACCTCGAAATCACTCTTTGCCATAAGAATAAAGTTTTTAAACATCACATCACCCGCCATCCTTTTTTCTTCCACCAGTCACCCATACATTACGATGCAAAAGGTATTCATTACCCCAGCACTTGCGCTTATACCTGCAATTTCGTCATTTGTCGAAATAATGCCGGCAGCAGCGGCTGCTGCTGTTCGCAGAGGAGAGAACGTGTCACTCCAATGCCTACGTTCTTCTATCTAGATGTGAATGAAGTCACGCATACGCAGTTTTTGAGATAGAGGCCCGTACCTAGTTCTCTCTGCTTCATAAATTTCAACTCCCAATGTTATACAGTGAATTGAATTCATCAAGGTAATAACAAAATATCCAGATACGAACGGCTACAATGAATTATACATTAAATTCATCATATTTCTTAAACCTTTCACTATATCGAAACGAGTTTTTTGGCAAATCGTAACACAAAGAGAGAAGAGTATTTTGGCATACGATTAATGTGCGTGAAATGGTTAAGGATGCGGGGAGCCGGGAGTGGTAAACTACTGGCTCCGGACTCAACAGAAAAATTAAACAATTTCATTCCAGTAACATAATTTACATCAAATGCCTTTATTAATGCAATTACTGCGTTGTAAGGTCGGCAAAATCAAAGTATTACAAATGTGCCGATAAGAAACAACATGAACGACTTATTTAAATGCGCTGACGACAGATTACACCATTTATCTAAATTATTTTAAAGACACCAATTTCAGAGGTGCCAGTAAGTACAATATCTAAGAATTATTGAAAACTGCCCAAAACAGATTAGACCAATTGCCAGAATACTTTAAAAAGAACAGTAAATTATTTATTTGTGTCATTAACAGCACAGAGTAACGCACCGCTTTGAAAAGTAAGGTGGGTTGTATGCTTCTAAATATAACAGCAAAGACAGGGAATCACTGTTCTGCGCTCATAGGCAGCACACCGCGTCTGTTACACGCGGCGCTCGAGGACCACAGCACAGCTTCGGCACCTGAGGATGGGCTTACAACAGTTCGAAACCGGTCGTGTCAAAATAAAGTAATTTACAACTGGAGCGGCATTTTCAACCTCTAAACAATAACAGCTGGAATGAAAACCTAGAAAAGAGTTTTCACCCCACATTTAAATAATCCGAGAAATATGAAATATTACACAGAGAATTATGTACCGTCCCTTTGTTCATACCCCCATTCATAGTGATGTGCTGACCGCTTGCACACTGAGGCGACATAAGTAATCAGGTACTCCTAATTTCGTGCCGGACTTTCTCTTCCACGGCGTAGTGCAGAAACTCGATGTGGCGCGGACTCAACTAGTCGATGCAACTCCCCTGCGGAAATATTGAGCGATGCTGCCTCTACAGCCGTCCATAATTGCGAAAATCTTTCTGGGGCAGGGTTTTTTGCACAAACTGACCACCCGATTATCTCCCATAAACGGTGGTATTCATCCCTGGCGGTCAGGGTGGCCAAATAATACGCTCGAAATGCGCAAAACGTTCTTCAGACCATCTAGGTGACATGGCACATTGCAATCCATAAAAATTCCATCTTTGTTTGCAAACATGAGGTCCATGAATGGCTGTAAGTCATCTCCAGGTAGCCGAATATATTTCTAGTCAATAACCGGTTCAGCTGCACCAGAGGATACAGTCCGCTTCATGTAAACACGGCCCACACCATTATGTAGCCACAACCAGATTGTTGACAACCTGGGTCCATGACTTCGTGAAGTCTGTGCCACATTCGAATCCAACCATCGCCTTTTATCAAATGAAATCGGGATTCATCTGACCAGGTCCCGGTTTCTCAGTCGTCTAGGGTCCAACTCATATGGTCACGAACCACAGAGGCACTGCAGGCGATGTCGTGCTGCCATAGCCCTTTAACCCAAAATTTCGCCCCATTGTCCAAATGGATACGTTCATCGTACTTCCCACATTAATTTCTGCAGTTATTTGAGGCAATGCTGCTTTTCTGTTAGGATTAACAATGCCACAGATCTCGGTAGTTAAGGCTGGCGTCCACTGCCTTATCTTTGGTGAGGGGAAAATCCCAGAAATTTGGTATTCTCAGGACACACTTGACCCTGTGGATCTCAGAATATAAATCACGCCGCAAAGCTTGTCTAGTGGATCATCTGAGTTCAAATGACCAATGCACAGCCCTTTTATATCTTGTGTACGCGATACTATCTCCATCTGCATATGTGCATATCGTGCATATGTGCATATCGTGGCTTTTGTCACCTGACTTTATACGTGTGTGTGTATGCGTGTCTGTGTTCGTCCTTGAGACGAGTCGTCGCAAGTGGCTCACACAATAATAAGCAGCATGTTTTCTTAATCTTATTATTCACAGATTTCCTAATCTCATTATTCATAGATATCCAGGCATCAACCTTTTCCTAAATAGAACTGTACTGTTTATTATCTCCAGAACAGTAATTATCGTTCAGACAGAATAGCTGTTTCGACGATTTCAAACTGAGACTTGCAAAACCCAGCTGACTACTGGACCAGATGACAACAAGTTATCAGTGCCTCTAACGAACAGTAAGATATTTCAACTGAAAAAGTTCGGTCCTTCATTCTGCACACCGATGGGCACATATGGTTGGTATGCTATTTACTGTGATTCTTTTTATATTCCGCAGATCTTTCTGGCGTAGAAAAGGAATCTGCTAGTAAATTTCGTTTCCAGCTTTTCATTAGGAATAATACATCGTGTTACAGGATTTGACAGCTCTTTCAAGAAAAGTGACTACTTATTTTCGTCTGACTTGCGAATCTTTTTCTTCCCATCAGAGAAGTGCCATCAGTGGCGAGTTCTGGGTAACACATTTCTTTTCTTAGAATGATAAGCTTTGCTTTTTTACTGAAACATAACGAAGTTTGCACAACTTCACTAACATGATACTGCAGTTGTAATTGCGACGGAATCTTAAATCATAGTCTGTTTTCTAACGCACAACAAGACAGGTCAACAGTTTATAAAACAGACCACTGCCGACACAAAAATAAATGTGTAATTCCATCAGTTATGTTGTTGTGCACTCACGCAATTTCTCCTTTCGCCAGCAGTCGATAGTCCTCGAAAAGCAACGTTCCACTGAAAATCTCTGTAGCTACTTCTGAAACGATGTAGACTAGGTGGTCAAAAGTATCTGGATATTCCCAAAAACTTAGTTTTTCATATTAGGTGCATTGTGCTGCCACCTACTGCCAGGTACCCCATATCAGCGACCTCAGTAGTCATTAGACATCGTGATACAGTAGAATGGGGCGCTCCACGAAACTCACGGACTTCGATCGCGATCAGGTGATTGGGTGATTGGGTGTCACTTGTTTCATACGTCTGTACGCGAGATTTGTGCACTCGTAAACATCCATAGGTCCACTGTTTCCGATGTGATGGTGAATTGGAAGCGTGACAGTACGAAATCGTACACGGCGACCTCGTCTGCTGACTGACAGAGACCGCCGACAGTTGAATAGGGTCGTAATGTGTAATAGGCGGATCTCTATCCAGACCATTACACAGGAATTCTAATGTGCGTTAGGATCTACTGCAAGTACTATGACAGTTAGGTGAGAAAACTTGATTTCATGGTGAGCGGCTGCTCATAAGCCACATCACACCGGTAAATGACAGACGACGCCTAGCTTGGTATAAAGAGCGTAAACATTGGATGATTGAACAATGGAAAGACGTTGTGTGGAGTTATGAATCACGGTACACAATTTGGCGATCCGATGGCGGGGTATGGCGAATGCCAGGTGAATGTCATTTGCCAGCGTGTGTAGTGCCAACAGTAAAATTCGGAGGCGGTGGTGTTATGGTGTGGTCGTGTTTTTCGTGGAGGGAACTTGCACCTCTTGTTGTTTTGTTTGGCACTATCAGAGCACAGGCCTACATTGATGTTTTAAGCATCTTCTTGCTTCCCACTGTTGTAGAGCAATTCGGGGATGGCGTTGCATCTTTCAACACAGTCACCTGTTCATAATGCACTTCCTGAGTGGTTACACGACAATAACATCCCTGTAATGGACTGGCCTGCACAGAGTCCTGGCCTGAATTCTATCGAACACCTTCGGGATGTTTTGGAACGGCGACTTCGTGCCAGACCTCACCGACCGACATCGATACCTCTCCTCTGGGCAGCATTCCGTGAAGAATATGCTGCCATTCCCCAAGAAACCTTCCAGCACCTGATTGAACGTATTCCTGCGAGAGTGGAAGCTGTCACCAACGCCGTATTGAATTCCAGCATTACCGATGGAGGGCGCCACGAACTTTTAAGTCGTTTTCAGCCAGGTGTCCGGAGTGTGTGTGTTCAGAATGTGTATGTGAATTTCTAAGGGACCAGACTGCTAAGGTCATTGGTCCCTAGACACTACTTAAACTAACTGACGCCAAAGACAGCACACACAGCCAAGACCGAGGGAGGACTCGAACCTCCGGCGGGAGGGGCCGCGCAATTAGTGACATGGCGCCTATAAACACGCGGCCATTCCGCGCGGATATATATATATATATATATATATATATATATATATATATATATATATATATATATATATATATAGAGAGAGAGAGAGAGAGAGAGAGAGAGAGAGGGGGAGGGAGAGAGAGAGAGAGAGGGGGGGAGAGAGACAGAGAAAGAGAATGTGTCCGGATACTTTTGATTACATACCGTATATGAATGTTTCAAGTATTAAGAACATGCCAAAATAGTCTCATTTTTGTTTCACCTGATGAAATCGCACCAGGTGTATCAAAACGATTTACTAATCATCTTCTGGTAACGCATTGTTCTACCGATGGAGATTCAAAAATTTTAATTAAATGCTATTCTACAGCAGGATGTACCAATTGATATAATGTTGATTAGTAAGCATAGAATATGGCATTTTGAATACAGGAAGTCCCTCAATAAAATAGTCAGAGCACGGCGGGTCTTATTTGACAGTTTTTGTTTTAGCGTTACGTCCTGCTCTTGTTCCCCTCGAGATTTTACTGATGACGGTTGTGTATTACATGTAGCCAGTTTTGTGCGGGATGACAGGGAATTTCTGCTATGAGTACTCACCCATATGGAGATTTTAAGAACATTATGTATTGAAAGCATCATATTCGTCACTTGCTAATTAACGCTGTATCCATTTGTTTCATCCTGATTTTAGGGTAGTATTAAATTCTGATATTTGTGTCTTTTTTAATAAAACGGTTTGTCACCTGAAGATGTGACTATAATGTCATGAAACTAGCTGTGATTAAGAAATCATCTTGACACAGCTATTGCGGTTTTCATTTGTTGAAAAGTATCGTCACAGCTGTGGTTGGCGTTCACACCAAATTATTTGAATCTTTGTGTGTTACCGCTTGCCAAAATTTGGGTTTGATATCTGTAACAGTTTGTGCAATATGACAGATGCTTTGAATAGTTCTCTATAGCTGTATCGTTGCATGTGCAGCAGGAAATGAGTGATACCGATTGTCGATACCTTCGCCGGACCGAGACGTACGTGAGAATCAACGCTAAATGTTCCACGCGCTCTAGGGACAGAGGCGACAGAATAATCGGTATATTGCTCGCTGCTGCTGCGCATCACCCCATGACCCTCTTCCTTGCGTGACACCACTTTAGGACTGTAAATGATTCTGTTTGCTACAGCTGTTCAAACTACGAGCTTTTGTAAGTTATTGTTGGCTCCTATGGAAGAGAGTCGAAGTTTTTCCAGTTGTTACAAAACTACTAACAACATATGCACAATGGCAAGCTTCATCTGGAGATTTGTTGGAGAAGAGGCATTTTCTCTTTCTCGAAATAAAATTTCTAATCACACAAAGAAGTCACGTGTCGTGTAACCCGTGTCACTAGATTAGTAGACTGAGTATTTGGCAATCCTTCACACCAGATGAAACTTTCTGCAGGTCCAGAAAGAACAAGACTGATTTAGCTGTAAGAGTCGTTAAATGTTGTTACACTCCCCACAATTAGCGTTAGGATTTTCTGTGTCTTTCAGCATGAGTACTGTCTATTTAAATCCGGTTTATCTGATGTTTCACTACTAACATCGGCTCCACAAGCAGGTTGCAGTGGGAACAAATTCAAAAATATTTTCGGAATTTCTTTGTAAGTGATCGTGAAAAACTACATAGCAAGATAGTTTTCTATGAAATGCAAGTACGTATGAGATATAATTTTGGTGACTTGATACCAAAAGCTTTCCTATTACACTCATTTACTATTCATCGTTTTCTTCGATTCCTGCTCGGCACCACTACAGACCACGTCTGTGCGTCCGTTTCACTCTTTTGTAACAAGACGAGCCTTGTGCTTCTTTAACGAAAGCTCTCCTTACACGCAAGAAACTTTCATAAATCTTTTAAAAGAAGGAAATTCCAGTGTCAAGTCACTACCTATCTCTCAAGCAACCTACTTCATATTACGTCAAGCAGCCTACTTCATATTATCTTGATGCTCAGTAAGTATTTAAGGAGCTAAGGTCAATAGTCTCCTATTCACCCTCAGGTCAATAGTCTCCTATTCACCCTCAGGTCAATAGTCTCATATTCACCCTCAGGTCAATAGTCTCCTATTCACCCTCAGGTCGATAGTCTCCTATTCACCCTCAGGTCAATAGTCTCATATTCACCCTCCGCCCTCCTTCCCCTCCAACAAAGACAGAAGTAGTGTACTCAGCTTCTTTGCACATGTTGTGGGCAAGTGCGAGAAAGTGTTCTAAATGTTTGCGTAGTGCATAGCTATGGCAGGACAGGGGATCCACCCCGGAATTCACCCAGCAGGATGTGGGAAACCACCTAAACACCATATACAGACTGGCCAGCACACCCACCTGTCGTCGTTAATCAGCCAGGACGATTTGATCCGGCGTCGGCATACCTTCCCGTCCCGGAAGCGGTCATGTTAACACTCGCGGCTACCGGGACGGGTTGTATAATAATAAGAACATTTTAAATTAAAAGAAATCTATTGAAATCTTCGAAACAACGTTTTGGTAGCCACATTAAATGTTAGTTGTTCCGCTACTACACGATCATACACAACCGGTTCCGCGTTGATTTCATTGCATTCCTAGGGCTGTACAGGACGTATCAAAAAGACTCATCCGATTTGGCACGTCTATATTTGTGAACCTAATAAACATATACAATGAATTTGTCTTTTTGATGAACGGGAAACTCAAAAAAAAAAAAAGATATATACAGGGTGAGTCACCTAACATTACCGCTGGATATATTTCGTAAACCACATCAAATACTGACGAATCGATTCCACAGACCGAACGTGAGGAGAGGGGCTAGTGTAATTGGTTAATACAAACCATAAAAAAATGCACGGAAGTATGTTTTTTAACACCAACCTACGTTTTTTTAAATGGAACCCCGTTAGTTTTGTTAGCACATCTGAACATATAAACAAATACGTAATCAGTGCCGTTTGTTGCATTGTAAAATAATAATTACATCCGGAGATACTGTAACCTAAAGTTGACGCTTGAGTACCACTCCTCCGCTGTTCGATCGTGTGTATCGGAGAACACCGAATTACGTAGGGATCCAAAGGGAATGATGATGGACCTTAGGTACAGAAGAGGCTGGAACAGCACATTACGTCCACATGCTAACACCTTTTTATTTCTCTTTTTCACTGACGCACATGTACATTACCATGAGGGTTGAGGTACACGTACACACCTGGTTTCCGTTTTCAATTGCGGAGTGGAGTAGAGTGTGTCCCGACATGTCAGGCCAATAGATGTTCAATGTGGTGGCCATCATTTGCTGCACACAATTGCAATCTCTGGCGTAATGAATGTCGTACATGCCGCAGTACATCTGGTGTAATGTCGCCGCAGGCTGTCACAATACGTTGTTTCATATCCTCTGAGGTTGTAGGCACATCACGGTACACATTCTCCTTTAACGTACCTCACAGAAAGAAGTCCAGAGGTGTAAGATCAGGAGAACGGGCTGGCCAATTTATGCGTCCTCCACGTCCTATGAAACGCCCGTCGAACATCCTGTCAAGGGTCAGACTAGTGTTAATTGCCGAATGTGCTGGTGCACCATCATGCTGATAACACATACGTCGACGCGTTTCCAGTGGGACATTTTCGAGCAACGTTGGCAGATCATTCTGTAGAAACGCGATGTATGTTGTAGCTGTTTGGGCCCCTGCAACGAAGTGAGGACCAATGAGGTGGTCGCCAATGATTCCGCACCATACATTTACAGTCCACGGTCGCTGTCGCTCTACCTGTCTGAGCCAGCGAGGATTGTCCACGGACCAGTAATGCATGTTCCGTAGATTCACTGCCCCGTGGTTTGTGAAACCCGCTTCATCGGTAAACAGGTAGAACTGCAACGCATTCTCTGTTAATGCCCATTGACAGAATTGCACTCGATGATTAAAGTCATCACCATGTAATTGCTGATGTAGCGACACATGAAACGGGTGAAAGCGGTGACACTACTTTGACTCAGTCCACCGGCTCTCGCAATGTCCCGTGTACTCATGTGTGGGTTCATGGCAACAGCAGCTAACACACCAACTGCACCCGCATCTCCTGTGACGGGCCTGTTACGGACCCGTTTGCGTGCTATGACCATACTTGTTGTATACAGTTGGCGGTAGATGTTTTGCAATGTGCGGCACGTTGGATGCTCTCTGTCCGGGTACCGTTCTGCATACACCCTCCAGGCTTCAGCTGCATTTCGTCGACACTCGCCATAGATGAGTATCAACTCCGCCTTTTCAGAGTTCGAATACACCATGGTCACAGTTCCTACTACACTACACTATCACAGACGTCTGGTAACACGGTGTACTACAGTTGGTCTGCGTGTGGAGACGAAAGCAGAATAACAATAGCAGCAAGCGCTACATGCGGACACTGCGACAGCTACACCAAACCACAACAGTGCACTACAGCCACACTCGTAAACACGGTCGTCATCGTAAACATGTCCCTGCTGATGCTGCTCGCTGACCGTGGCCCGTGTTTGTTACAACACGCAACTGAACGTCGGAGGTTTCAAGCGTCAACTTTGGGTTACAATATCTTCGGATGTAATTAATATTTTACAATGCAACAAATGGCACTGATTACGTATTTGTTTATATGTTCAGATGTGCTAACAAAACTAGCGTGGTTCCATTTAAAAAAAAGTAGGTTTGTGTTAAAAACCATACTTCCGTGCATTTTTGTATGGTTTGTATTAAACAATTACACTAGCCCCTCTCCTCACGTTCGGTCTGTGGAATCGGTTCGTCAGTATTTGATGTGGTTTACGAAATATATCCAGCGGTCACGTTAGGTGACTCACCCTGTATGTATTTTTCATACCTTTTCATAGGTGTTCAATATGGCCTCCTTGAGATGTCAGTGCGGTCGTTATTCAAATCGTTACCAGACTGCAGCTAGCATGTCTTGAGTTACAGCTTCCACAGCTGCTGTTATGCAATGTCTCACTTCATTCATTGTTTCTGGTAACGGAAGCGCATAAACAGAGTCTTTTATAAGCCCCCGCAAGAAATAATCACATACAATCAGGTCCGCTGATCCTGGTGGCCAGTAATGTAGGGCTGGACCATTTGGTCCAGTGCGACCGATCCATCGTTCAGGGCTGTGCAGTTTCAACAACGCTGCGTGAACTGAGCTGTTACATAGTCTGGCCCACCTACTTCAGGCACACACACGTCTCCATCCTGTGGCTTTTCGGGCATTTCCTGATTTTTCGCCACTGGTACCAGTGCTCATGTACACTGCCTGCGGCTACTACAGCACTCGAATTTTTTATATTTTATCTTGTAAGCATCCAGTTTAAGCGGTTCTGGCAATTCGAGCACCATCCGATCTTTGGGAGACCGTGTATTTTTTAACGAAGCAATGTCAAATTAGTACTATGAACACCCCTAAGGATGCCATTAAACCATCGCGAAACCGGTTGTTTATATTCTTGTAATAGAGGGACTACTATTAGCTAATGCATTTACCAAAACGTTTCTTAGAAGATTTTAATAACATCTTTTATAAAATATGTCGCGTATTTCTATCAAGTATCTAAGCTCTCGATGCCCAAACCGTAAAATCATACATTATAATATCTTTGACTTTGTTGCCCTTTCTTCTCTTTTGCATGTGATTTAAAGTTGATAATTCTTCAAGCTGAGTCTGTGGGAAACTTCGTAAAAAAAATGGTTCAAATGGCTCTGAGCACTATGAGACTTAACTTCTGAGGTCATCATTCCCCTAGACCTTAGAACCACTTAAACCTAACTAACCTAAGGACATCACACACATCCATGCCCGAGGCAGGATTCAAACCTGCGACCGTAGCGGTCGCGTAGTTCCAGACTGAAGCGCCGAGAACGGCTCGGCCATACCGGCCGGCAAACTTTATAAAACCAATTTAACTATTCGACACTCATTTCGCCGTTATTTTTTGGAAGGCATCATCAGTGACTTGAAATTCAAACTTTATATCAATGTTTATACAATTTGGATTAAAATACTCGACACTGTTCTTTCGGTTAGAAACATTTCTGGGTCATTCTCGCTTCGTGTAATGTAATAATGGTCTAAATTTATGATTAAAGTTTTGCAGTCACTACTGTACGTGTGTACTTGCTTATTATGATCGTGTTCTGAATGTTTATGCTAACAATTGAATGTTATTGCCAAGTACTGAATGTTTTTGCCAACTGTCAGATTTGTCTCTGTGATACGTGTGGATGCTTGCGAGCGTGTGTACTTAAGTGTGTGTATGTGCGTGGACTGGTATACAACGCCCGTCCAAGAAGTTCCGAGAGTGACTTTATTCCTGGCGTATAAGCGACGTCAGCGCAGTAAGTGTAAACAACATATGTGCATTCGCCCAGACAGTTGTGGGCAGGGAGTGTTGAGCAGTGTGTGTGTGTGTGTGTGTGTGTGTGTGTGTGTGTGTGTGTGTGTGTGTGTGGCCGTGGTGTGGCAGCGGTGTTGTTCGTCACAAATCGCAGTGGAGCAACATCCGTAAATCAAGTGTTCAAGATATTCAGTACAATATAGCGAACAATATCCTAAAGAAGGACTTTTATGACGGTTTCACATGGTTTTTAAACGTTCTGTGCATTGTACTCACGAGGAGAAAGACTACGTAGAACACCTGAAGCATTAAAACCATAACCTTCTCTGTGTTCTATCAAACAAATAGTCTCGAAACGTTTATAGATTGACGGGGTATGCTTATGTACAAATACGTATAATTCTACTTTTTTTAGTTCTTACTGGCCACCTGTAGGACACGCTCTTTTAACTGCACTTTTATTTATTTTTTTTTTTGCGCCTGGGTCTTAACTATATCCCAGTATTCCAATATTCCTTCCCTATGTTGTCCCTTCTTCACTTTTCTGCGTTTTGGTTCTTCTAGGAGACCAAGGTGCTCTTGGAATTTCATCTTGAGCGGAATGCTTTTATCGGCATCCTCCAGTGACATCCCCTGTTGCTGCAGACCTTTTTCTATTTCTGCAAAGCACGTCTCTTTGGTTGTCTGGTTGAGAAAGTAGCGAAAGATCCGACAACTCAATCTTAACACACACCAGCAATATGGCCGTAGAAAAGAACCCCCCCCCCCTCCTTTTACAAATGGTGTCTCTAATTTTTTCTGCTTGTGCATAGGTGTCATGATTGTGTCGCCTCTGGATTCACTACTGTTTTGGATCAATCCTTGAATCTTTCTCGAGATATTTTTTCTCTTATTTCTAATTTCTCGATCAGACCACTACTATTCATAGCCAGCGTTTCTGCGTATTAATGAGTAATAATGTCGTATCTCGGCATTAACAGATATTGATTTCTTTCTGTGCAAACTTTTGCGTAGTCGGTACGCTGTTTATGTTTTTGTATCTCTGACGCAAAGACTTTTTAATCATAGTTCAGCCGGCCACTGTGGCCGAGAGGTTCTAGCGGCTTCAGTCTGGAAGCGCGTGACCGCTAAGATCGCGGGTTCGAATCCTGCCTCTGGCATGGATGCGTGTGATGTCCTTAGGTTAGTTAGGTTTAAGTAGTTCTAAGTTCCAGGGGACTGATGACCTCAGGTGTTAAGTCCCATAGTGTTCAGAGCCATTTGAACCATTTTGAACCATCATAGTTCTACCCATCTACTTTTAACTGCTTCGTCCGTTTGACTTGGCAGCCCTCTACCACTGTTCATAGCTTGGTGAATTGACGTCTTTCTTTGATGATTGTGTCGTGGTTCATTGACGTGTCATGCAGTATGGTCTAGAGAATAAAAAAGAGTTGTGAGGTCATCTGCTAAGGCTAGGGAGTAAACTGTAAAATTCATGTCTATAGCCAAGCCTGACTCCATTTTCAATAGCTTTGTCTCCCATTCCGTTTCCCCGCCAGTGGATCACTTTTCTAATAGGCAAAAGTACATGAGATAATCCATCTTCTTGCCAGACTCCCGAGCTAGTTTCAACAGCATCTAAAATCTCTCCCGCAAACTTCACTTTGGAGGTGGTGTCGAAACCTGGTAGGTAATTGTGGTGTCACCGCCAGACACCACACTTGCTAGGTGGTAGCCTTTAAATCGGCCGCGGTCCGGTAGTATACGTCGGATCCGCGTGTCGCCACTGTCAGTGATTGCAGACCGAGCGCCGCCACACGGCAGGTCTAGAGAGACGTCCTAGCACTCGCCCCAGTTGCACAGCCGACTTTGCTAGCGATGGTTCACTGACAAATTACGCTCTCATTTGCCGAGACGATAGTTAGCATAGCCTTCAGCTACGTCATTTGCTACGACCTAGCAAGGCGCCATTATCATTTGCTATTTATCTTGTGATGCATGTACCGTCAGACCGATGTTCACCAATTATGGATTAAAGTTAAGTGTTCCAACAGATACGTACTATTTTTGCTAGTCTCATATCCCTGACCTGTTCCAGACCTCACGCCAGCCTGCGTGAGCTTAAACGCGTGCCTTTCGGCTTCACCTCGTAGTGGCTTGGCTGTCTTGCCAAGTCACAACAGTAATAACCATTGTTTTGTCATCTGAGCGAAAATCTTTCAGCGTTGCGAGATAAAGTTATTAATTCTGCCTGATCTTAAGAGTTTTGAAATTATTCATGTCACTTCGAATTTCTTACTTCTAAGTTTAAAGTAAAAAAGAACACATTTAAGATTCATGATGAATTTGGTGCATGAATATGTTTTTCACGAACCCTCTTTGATGTTAACCCAGTCCAGCAGTGAGTCAAACTGTTTTTCTGTCGAATTTGAAGTGCTTTTTTCATATGTCTACTTATTTACCACCAGCTCGTTCTCTTTAGCAGTTTTATGAATATGGAAATTTTCCTAAATATGATTAAGGTATTTGTTACGATTACTTGTCCTTATTATTCTAAAGTCATGATCTATGTGGATGTAAATGTAGTTGTGATGTTTCAAATTCGGCGTGAACGTGGAATTGTGTGTCTCTTATTTCCAGTATTTCATATCTTCTTTGTAACACGTTTTAGAATTTCTATACGTTAATCTCAGCTTTGGCGTACATTTTCGTACATTAATTCTTCCAATTTGTTCCTCTTAAAAACCGGTTAGCTTAATGTTGTTTGGGGAGTTGGCAGAGCTTGATATGTTACATGGAGGCTCTGATTCTGTAGTAAGTTTGCCACGCTTGAGTGTTATTTTTTGTGTTAGTCATAATATTACACACCGAGGTGACAAAAACTCATGGAGTAGCAATATGCTCACATATAGATAGTGGTAGCATCGAGTACCTAAGGAAAAAAGGAGCAGTGCATTGGTGGAGCTTTCATTTGTACTCACATGATTTATTTGAAAAGATTTCGAGCGTGATTACGGCCGCACAACGGGAACTGACACACTTTGAACGTTGAATGGTAGTTGCAGATAGTCGCATGGTACATTCCATTTCAGAAATCGTTAGCGAATTCATTATTTCGAGGTCCACAGTGTCAAGAACGTACCGAGAATTTCAAGCATTACCTCTCGCCATGGGTAACGCAGTGGCGACGGCCTTCACACAACGACTGAGAGCGGCGCCATTTGTGTAGAGTTGTCAGTGCTAACAGACAAGCAACAGTGCGTGAAACAACCGCAGAGATCAGTGTGGGACTTATGACGAACGCATCTGTTAGGACTGTGCGGCGAAATTTGGCGTTAATGGAATATGGAAGCAGACGGTCGACGCGAGTGTCTTGTCGCCTGCAGCGCCTCTCCTGGGCTCGTGTTGATATAGTTTGGACCCTAGACTACTTGAAAACCGTGACCTGGTCAGTTGAGTCGCGATTTCAGTTGGTAAGCGCTGGAAACTATGGACGCAGGCTGTCGACAAGTCACTGTGCAAGCTGGTGTTGACTTCATAATGAAGTGAGCTGTGTTTACGTCGCCGGCCCATGTGGCCGAGCGGTTTTAGGCGCTTCAGTCCGGAACCGCGCTGCTGTTACGGTCGCAGGTTCGAATCCTGCCTCGGGCATGGATGTGTGTGATGTCCTTAGGTTAGTTAGGCTTAAGTAGTTCTAAGTTTAGGGGACTGATGACCTCAGATGTTAAGTCCCATAGTGCTTAGAGCCATTTGAACCATTTTGTGTTTACGTCGAATCGACTGGGTCCTCTGCTACAACCGAAAATTGATTGTATATGGTTATGTTCGCCTAATTGGAGACCATTTTCGTCACTGTGCAAGCTGGTTCAAATGGTTCAAATGGCTCTGAGCACTATGGGACTCAACTGCTGAGGTCATTAGTCCCCTAGAACTTAGAACTAGTTAAACCTAACTAACCTAAGGACATCACAAACATCCATGCCCGAGGCAGGATTCGAACCTGCGACCGTAGCGGTCTTGCGGTTCCAGACTGCAACGCCTTTAACCGCACGGCCACTTCGGCCGGCGTGCAAGCTGGTAGTGACTTCATAATGAAGTGGGCTGTGTTTACCTCGAGTGGACTGGGTCCTCTGGTACCACCGAAAATTGATTGGATATGGTTATGTTCACCTAATTGGAGACCATTTGCGGACATTCATGGACTTCATGTTCCCAAAAAGCGTTGGAGTGGTTTGCGATTGGTTTGAAAATCATTCCAGACAGTTCGAGCAACTGAAATGGCCACCCAGATCGGCCGACACGAATCCGATGGAACATTTATGGGACATAATCGAGAGGTCAGTTCGTGCACAAAATCATGCACTGGGAATCCTTTCGTAGTTATGGTCGCTTGTAGAGGCAACGTGGCTCCATACTTCTGCAGGGAATTTCCAACGACTTGTTGAGCTCATGGCACATTGAGTTACTACACTGTGTCGGGCAAAACTGAGCTCCGACACATTGGAGACAACCGATGACTTTTGTCACCTCAGTGCGTACCATGTCTTTTGCTTCTGTCTGGTGTTGTCATTGTGGTTGTGAGTTCTCCTGCATTCTGGGAATGTTATGTTGTTCTGTAACCGTGTGCCATACACACTGTTCAAAGATATTTATATGATTTCATGCATTTTATTCCCATAATATCTCTTGTTGAATGGAATCTTTTTGTTATACGTAACGTTTGCCCAACAGCAACTAGTTTCTCGTTGTGGGAGTGGCTGGATGTGGAAAGTATTCTCGTGTCTGTAGCTGTTTGTTACATCAAGAAAATTTCTTATTTCTTCTTTTTCAGATGTGGTCTCTATCTTCTTCTGGTCTGACTTGATATCTGAGTGATCTTCATCAAGTTTTTCTTTTGGATCATGTAGGAGACAAATGCATACAATCATACAAATAGCAAAGCGCTTCTAGGCGCTACAGTCTGGAACCGCGCGACCGCTACGGTCGCAGGTTCGAATCCTGCCTCGGGCATGGATGTGTGTGATGTTCTTAGGTTAGTTAGGTTTAAGTAGTTCTAAGTTCTAGGGGACTGATGGCCACAGCAGCTAAGTCCCATAGTGCTCAGAGCCATTTGAACCATTTTCATACAAGTAGCTAGAAACAACAGGTATAACACACATGTAGATTACAGACTCAATCAAACAATTAAATTGCCGATGGTTTTACAAAACAAACATGAAACACCGAGAATGTAGCAAATCTCACAAGCTGCCAAAACACACACACAATATATATATATATATATATATATATATATATATATATATATATATATATATATATTGTGTATATAGAAATGATCTAAATGATCTGCAGAAAAAACAACTTCGGAAGAACGCATCAGGTGTGGCGACTAGGGAACAAATGATTCCACATCCGGAGAGCACTTTAAACACCACAATCTACACCCCACCAATGAGTAACAGGACATAAAATCATTCGACATTTTTTTTGTTGTTGCTCTTGGAAAGACCAATCAAAAGAGAATGTGAATAAAACGTGAGCTTAAGTTCTGATTGAAGTGATAATAAAAGTTCTAATGTGTAGAAGCAGGACAAGGAAAGCAAGCACAGACGTTGTATTTCAATCTTGGTAAATACAAATCAGGACCTTTATTAAGTTGTACAAAGTCAGAATGTACCAGAACTGTTTGTACAGTGAAATATTTATATAAATGTCAAGACAATGATGACAACTTTTAAAGTCGAAACGCTTATGGCGTGATGAAATTGGTTTTATTCAGTTTCTCACAGACAGACATAACCTGAAAATTGCCAACGTTAGAGTACACCTCCCTGAGAACGACAAGTTAAATATATTATATATCATATTAAAATGACAATATTCGACTTGTATTTCCTGTCAACTGTAATTTTTGTGATCCAGGTATTAATGTGACGCCATGTTAAGTTAACCGATTTGTCGGCAGGATGAGTCAGCTTTTAGGAAATAAGCCGCCCAAAATTTTTATTTACGCCGAAGGAATTGTAGGGCGGGTGCTCTGAATCAAACGTGCGCTAAATGTTGGCTTTATGCTGGAGGGAGGGGTGGGGGGGTAGAGTGTGCTATAATTATGGGTCACGTGTCTGTGCAGCGAGCATACGTAACACCACCAACGCCGCGACCTGTACAGTAGTTAGTGCACGCTTTCAAAATGTTGTGCAAGAAACGATTCGCCAGTTCACTGGAATTTAGAAAATATGTAATCAGTCTACGACTCCGACAACGGCTCAGAAATTACACTAACGCTCGGGCATTTCTTAATCCCTCAGGTCAAGTGTTTCAGTTATTGCGGGAGTCGTTGGAAGCGTGCGATAACAAAAGCCGGTACAATGTAGCCAGTCTGAAGGCAGAGCGGCGGAGGCAGAGGAAGGCAGCGCTGGCGCCAACGCCACAGCCACCGCCGGGCCTGGCGCCAGTAACTGCTTCTGGTGAGCTGGCCGGTCGCCAGCCGCCAGGAGCCGCGCGGCGTGGCGCCAGTTTCAGAAGGCGTGCCAGGCCAGGGCGGCTGCGAGGCCCTCGTCTCGTTTCGTCAGATGCTGACGCCTCACTCTGACAGGTGGGCCGGCCTGGCAAAGGGGGGGGGGGGGGGGGATTTGGCAGCGGCTCATCGCAGCCAGGTGAGCGTTGCCAAGCTGTTCTCCGTGGACCAACCGGCCGCCGCTCCACAGGTACATCTGCCCTGCACGACCTAACGCGCCTTGACCGCTGGGGGAATACACAGTGGGCCCCAGATTGGGGACGATGCAACGGAGGACGCTCCTGTGCCAGAGGGTATCGAGAGGTATAGGAACTTCATCTACACATTTACATTTCTACTCCATAAGCCACCAAACGGTGAGTGGCGGAGGACACTTTACGTGCCACTGTCATTTCCTGCCTTTTCTGTTCCAGTCGCGTATGGTTCGCGGGAAGAACGACTGCCGGAAAGCCTCCGTGCGCGCTCGAGTCTCTCTAATTTTACATTCGTGATCTCCTCGGGAGGTATAAGTAGCGGAAGCAATATATTCGATACCTCATCCACAAACGTACCCTCTCGAAACCTGGTCATCAAGCTACACCGCGATGCAGAGCGCCTCTCTTGCAGAATCTGCCACTTTGCTAAACAACTCCGTAACGCTATCACGCTTATCATATAACCCTATGCCGAAGCAACTCAAATCGCTTGATACGGGCAAGTCTTCAGGTCCAGATTGTATACCGATTAGATTCCTTTCAGATTACGCTGATACAAAAGCTTCCTACTTAGCAATCATATACAACCGCTCGCTCACCGATAGATCTGTACCTATAGATTGAAAATTGCGCAGGTCGCACCAGTGTTTAAGAAGGGTAGTAGGAGTAATCCATCGCACTACAGACCTGTACCATTGACGTCGGTTTACAGTTGGGATTTGGAGCATATATTCTATTCAAACATTATTAATAACCTCGAAGGGAACGATCTATTGATACGTAATCAGCATGGTTTCAGAAAACATCGTTCTTGTGCAACGCAGATATCTCTTTATTCGCACGAAGTAATGGCCGCTATCGACATGGGATCTCAAGTTGATTCCGTATTTATAGATTTCCGGAAAGCTTTTGACACCGTTCCTCACAAGTGACTTCTAGTCAAGCTGCGGGCCTATGCGGCACCGTCTCAGTTGTGCGACTGGATTCGTGATTTCCTGTCAGGAAGGTCGCAGTTCGTAGTAAAAGACGGCAAATCATCGAGTAAAACTGAAGTGATATCAGGTGTTCCCCAGAGAAGCGTCCTGGGACCTCTGCTGTTCCTGATCTATGTAAATGACCTGGGTGACAATCTGAGCAGTTCTCTTAGGTTGTTCGCAGATGATGCTGTAATTTACCGTCTAGTAGGATCATCCGAATCAGTTGCAAAGCGATTTACAAAAGATTGCAGTATGGTGTGGCAGGTGGCAGTTGACTCTAAATAACGAAAAGTGTGAGGTGATCCACATGAGTTCCAAAAGAAATCCATTGGAATTCGATTACTCGATAATTAGTACAATTCTCAAGGCTGTCAATTCAACTAAGTACCTGGGTGTTAAAATTACGAACAACTTCAGTTGGAAAGACCACACAGATAATATTGTGGGGAAGGCGAGCCAAAGGTTGCGTTTCATTGGCAGGACACTTAGAAGATGCAACAAGTCCACTAAAGAGACAGCTTACACTACACTCGTTCGTCCTCTGTTAGAATATTACTGCGCGGTGTGGGATCCTTACCAGGTGGGATTGACGGAGGACAATGTGCAAAAAAGGGCAGCTCGTTTTGTATTATCACGTAATAGGGGAGAGAGTGTGGCAGATATGATACGCGAGTTGAGATGGAAGTCATTAAAGCAAGGACGTTTTTCGTCGCGGTGAGATCTATTTACGAAATTTCAGTCACCAACTTTCTCTTCCGAATGCGAAAATATTTTGTTGAGCCCAATCTACATAGGTAGGAATGATCATCAAAATAAAATAAGAGAAATCAGAGCCCGATCAGAAAGGTTTAGGTGTTCGTTTTTCTCACGCGCTTTTCGGGAATGGAATGGTAGAGAGATAGTATGATCGTGGTTCGATGAAGCCTATGCCAAGCACTTAAATGTGAATTGCAGAGTAATCATGTAGATGTAGATGTAGAAACGCGCCGCTCTTCTTTGGATCTTCTCTATCTCCTCTGTCAACCCGACCTGGTACGGATCCCACACTGATGAGCAATACTCAAGTATAGGTTCGAACGAGAGTTTTGTAAGCCACCTCCTTTGTTGATGCACTACATTTTCTAAGGACTCTCCCAATGAATCTCAACCTGGTACTCGCCTTACCAACAATTAATTTTATATGATCATTCCACTTCAAATCGTTCGGTACGCCTACTCCCAGATATTTTACAGAAGTAACTGCTACCAGTGTTTGTTACGCTATCATATAATCATACAATAAAGGATCCTTCTTTCTATGTATTCGCAATACATTATATTTGTCTATGTTAAGGGTCAGTTGCCATTCCCTGCAACAAGTGCCTATCCACTGCAGATCTTACTGCATTTTGCTACAATTTTCTAATGCTGCAACTTCTCTGTATACTACAGCATCATCCGCGAAAATCCGCATGGAACTTCCGACACTATCTACTAGGTCATTTATATGTATTGTGAAAAGCAATGATCCCATAACACTCCCCTGTGGCATGCCAGATGTTACTTTAACGTCTGTAGGCGTCTCTCCATTAACAACAACATGCTGTGTTCTGTTTGCTAAAAACTCTTCAATCCAGCCACACAGCTGGTCTGATGTTCCGTAGGCTCTTACTTTGTTTATCAGGCGACAGTGCGGAACTGTATCGAATGCCTTCCGGAAGTCAAGGAAAATAGCATCTACCTGGGAGCCTGTATCTAATATTTTCTGTGTCTCATGAACAAATACAGCGAGTTGGGTCTCACACGATCGCTGTTTCCGGAATCCATGTTGATTCCTACAGAGTAAATTCTGCGTTTCCAGAAACGACATGATACGCGACCAAAAAACATGTTCTAAAATTCGAAATATACAGTTTGTGATTTACCACAGTTACCCTTAACTTGCCAGGTTATTTCTTTGTCACACTCTCTTCCATGTGCTGTCTGAAAGACCGCTACGTTTAAATAGCCGCAAAAATTGTATTCAGTGATTTAGTGAAACATTTCACACATGTATGAATACCACAGAGAAAACACACTAAAATAAATTTTAAAGTTTATTTTTACGTAGAACATCGCATTTAAATAGGAAACTGCTCAAAATAAACTTAAAATTATATAATACTGCAAATGCTATACAAACTTAACTACCCTGCACTCTAAATTTCACGTAAGTCTGCAGGGGTCACTGACCGCATACGCAGAATTCTAAAAGAAGATTGTAAGTAGGCTGTTTAAGTTTTTTTATTGGTAACGCCACCTCTGTATGAAAATCACTGGCTGTGCTGTGTGCAGTCTGTGGCTAGTTTTGCATTGTTGTCTGCCATTGTAGTGTTGGGCAGCGGCAGCTGGATGTGAACAGCGCGTAGCGTTGTGCAGTTGGAGGTGAGCCGCCAGCAGTGGTGGATGTGGGGAGAGAGATGGCGGAGTTTTGAAATTTGTCATGAACTGCTATATTTATATATGATGATATCAAGGTAAATACATTGTTCGTTCTCTATTAATATCTTTCATTTGCTAACTATCCCTATCAGTAGTTAGTGCCTTCAGTAGTTTGAATCTTTTATTTAGCTGGCAGTAGTGGCGCTCGCTGTATTGCAGTAGCTTGAGTAGCGAAGATTTTTGTGAGGTAAGTGATTTGTGAAACGTATAGGTTAATGTTAGTCAGGGCCATTCTTTTGTAGGGATTATTGAAAGTCAGATTGCGTTGCGCTAACAAAATATTGTGTGTCAGTTTAAGCACAGTCATGTATAATTGTTCAAAGGGGAAGTTTCATAAGATGGTGTACACACATCTCTCTTATGTTCGAGTATAGTGACTTTTCTGGTTGACTAGAAATCTACTCTGTAGGAATCAGCATGGGTTTCCAAAAAGACGATCGTGTGAAACCCAGCTCGCGCTATTCGTCCACGAGACTCAGACGGCCATAGGCACGGGTTCACAGGTAGATGCCGTGTTTCTTCACTTCCGCAAGGCGTTTGATACAGTTCCCCACAGTCGTTTAATGAACAAAGTATGAGAATATGGACTATCAGACCAATTGTGTGATTGAATTGAAGAGTTTCTAGATAACAGAACGCAGAATGTCATTCTCCCTGGAGAGAAGTCTTTCGAAGAAAGAGTGATTTCAGGTGTGCCGCAGCGGAGTGGCGTTGGACCGTTGCTATTCACAATATACATAAATGACCTTGTGGATGACATCGGAAGTTCACTGAGGCTTTTTACGGATGATGCTGTGGTATATCGAGAGGTTGTAACAATGGAAAATTGTATTGAAATGCAGGAGGATCTGCAAAGAATTGACGCATGGTGCAGGGAATGGCAACTGAATCTCATAGAAAAGTGTAATGTGCTGTGAATACATAGACAGAAAGATCCTTTATCACTTAGGTACAATATAGCAGATTAGCAACTGGAAGCAGTTAATTCCATACATTATCTGGGAGTTGAACTATCAGTTTAATAAGTCACAGCTGCAAAATACTAACACGAATTCTTTACAGACGAATGGAAAAACTAGTAGAAGCCAACCTCGGGGAAGATCAGTTTGGATTCCGTAGAAACACTGGAACACGTGAGGCAATACTGACCTTACGACTTATATTAGAAGAAAGATTAAGGAAAGGCAAACCTACGTTTCTAGCATTTGTAGACTTAGAGAAAGCTTTTGACAATGTTGACTGGAATACTCTCTTCCAAATTCTAAAGGTGGCAGGGGTAAAATACAGGGAGCGAAAGGCTATTTACAATTTGTACAGAAACCAGATGGCAGTTATAAGAGTCGAGGGACATGAAAGGGAAGCAGTGGTTGGGAAGGGAGTAAGACAGGGTTGTAGCCTCTCCCCGATGTTGTTCAATCTGTATATTGAGCAAGCAGTGAAGGAAACAAAAGAAAAATTCGAAGTGGGTATTAAAATTCATGGAGAAGAAATAAAAACTTTGAGGTTCGCCGATGACATTGTAATTCTGTCGGAGACAGCAAAGGACTTGGAAGAGCAGTTGAATGGAATGGACAGTGTCTTGAAAGGAGGATATAAGATGAACATCAACAAAAGCAAAACAAGGATAATGGAATGTTGTCTAATTAAGTCGGGTGATGTTGAGGGAATTAGATTAGGAAATGAGGCACTTAAAGTAGTAAAGGAGTTATGCTATTTGGGGAGCAAAATAACTGATGATGGTCGAAGTAGAGAGGATATAAAATGTAGACTGGCAATGGCAAGGAAAGCGTTTCTGAAGAAGAGAAATTTGTTAACATCGAGTATAGATTTAAGTGTCAGGAAGTCATTTCTGAAAGTATTTGTATGAAGTGTAGCCATGTATGGAAGTGAAACATGGACGATAAATAGTTTGGACAAGAAGAGAATAGAAGCTTTCGAAATGTGGTGCTACAGAAGAATGCTGAAGATTAGATGGGTAGATCACATAACTAATGAGGAAGTATTGAATAGGATTGGGGAGAAGAGAAGTTTGTGGCACAACTTGACCAGAAGAAGGGATCGGTTGGTAGGACATGTTCTGAGGCATCAAGGGATCACCAATTTAGTATTGGAGGGCAGCGTGGAGGGTAAAAATCGTAGAGGGAGACCAGGAGATGAATACACTAAGCAGATTCAGAGGGATGTAGGTTGCAGTAGGTACTGGGAGATGAAAAAGCTTGCACAGGATAGAGTAGCATGGAGAGCTGCATCAAACCAGTCTCAGGACTGAAGACCACAACATCAACAACAGGCATTACGAATGACTTAAAATGGAGTTACCACATAAAATAAATCTTCGGTAAAGCAGATTCATTGGAAGAGTCCTAAGTAAATGCAATCCGAAAACAAAGGAAGTAGGTTACAGTATACTTGTTGGCCCACTGCTTGAATACTGCTCACCGGTGTGGGATCCGTACCAGATAGGGTTGATAGAAGAGGTAGAGAAGATCCAACGGAGAGCAGCGCGCTTCGTTACAGGATCATTTTGTAATCGCGAAAGCGTTACGGAGACGGTAGATAAACTCCAGTGGAAAGCTCTGCAAGAGAGACGCTCAGTAGCTCGGTACGGGCTATTGTTGAAGTTTCGAGAACATACATTCATCAAGGAGTCAAGCAGTATATTGTTCCCTCCTATGTATATCTCGCGAAGAGACCATGAGCATAAAATCGGAGTCCGCAGCTCGTGGTCGTGTGGTAGCGTTCTCGCTTCCCACGCCCGGGTTCCCGGGTTCGATTCCCGGCGGGGTCAGGGATTTTCTCTGCCTCGTGATGACTGGGTGTCGTGTGATGTCCTTAGGTTAGTTAGGTGTAAGTAGTTCTAAGTTCTAGGGGACTGATGACCATAGATGTTAAGTACCATATTGCTCAGAGCCATTTGAACCATTTTTTGATAAAATCGGAGAGATTAGAACCCACACAGAGGCATACCGACAATCTTTCTTTCCACGAACAATACGAGACTGGAATAGAAGGGAGAACCGATAGAGGTACTCAGAGTACCCTCCGCCACACACCGCCAGGTGTGGGAGTATTGATGTAGATGTAGATGTAGAAAACAAAATTAAAGATTTCTTACGACGATAAATGGATGCACCTGATTGCCTCCACAATTTAGGCGTCTATGGACATGTGGCTGTGGCGAAATGTGTATAGGCGAAAACGGGAAGAGCTGTTAAAGAACGCATTAAGGAACACGAACAGCACACGCGGCTAAAACAAAGTATAAAAAAATCGGCAGTAGCGGAACACCATGAAAATTTTGACTCTGAGATTGATTTTAATAACGCACTTGCTGGCTAAGGAAACTAACATTAATAGGAATAAAGGTCCAAAAAGCGGTTGAAATTTCCAAGAATGCATATAATTTCAATAGAGAGGACGGCTAAAGGCTTCCGGTATTGTAGCTCTCCCGGCCATCAAAGTTGTAAAAATGCGACCGCAGTGTGCGAGCAACATAAACAACGCGCTGCAAGTCACCTCGGCGGGCAATAATATTTTGGATAAACATTCCCCTGTTTCGCACCCACCCAACGATGATGGCTAACCAACAGCAGTAGGAGGAATTTCAACCCAAAACCCGGCTCCATCATCAGTGTGGAATAGTGCGTTTCTGTCCAGTGACGATGAGCAACCAATAGTATCCATAAGAGCTTAGCCAATAACGCCCCTTCTTCAGCGCCAGCACAGGAAGCCAATGACGATGGCCTACCAATGGCAACCATTGGAATTTTAACTGATACTCACACTTCTCCAGCACAAACGCGTGAAAACACCCCTTTATAAGAGAACGCGATACTGGACTGTGACAGTGTTCTAGCAGTAGTGGACACCAAAATATCCTGAAGACGATACCAGCAGAACGGTCGAAACGTCGATTATTTTAGAAGGAAATATGGCGCGGCCTAACAGTACAGAACATTTTATCTATAGTGACTAAATATCATTTTTTCCATATTTTTATTCCTTATTATACATGTAATAAGAAAAAAACTTAAGAAACTCTCATAAAACATTAAAAATAAGTATTTTTAGGATCTTAGTTTGCTTCTGAGAAATTTGCTTTGCACTCTCTGGAAATTTTGTCGAGCATTTGAGGCAGATCTTCTTCTTGCAATAATACAAAACACAGGGCGTCTTCCTCTTCTTCTTTGGATAACAAATTGGGCATGATCTGTGTTTTTCCAAACTTTCTGCAATGACTTCTGCTCTTGGCTCTGCTACACTCAAAACATTGTGAATGGAAGCACAAAATTCGTGGGGTGTGAGAGTTGTTGACACGATTTCCCATCTGGGGTGTCACCATCGAATTTGCAAGCTTCTTCAAACAATTAAAGCGGCTGACTTGAGTGGTGTCTTTGTAGGAGTTGTGAAGGACTAACACATTCACCCGACATGTGAGAGACATGTGGAAAAGCAGTGCCACTGGGCGTCCTAGGATGCATCACACTACTCATCTAGGGCATCAACACCACTTTTCGTGTGACTACAGCATGAAATTATTTCTGGTACCAGTAACACCATCTTTACATTCAGCATGGTGCATAGACGAAATCACAACCACGGCCCTACCATTTGTTTACACAAATGAAACTTGACTTAGCTCATGTGTAAATGCATTCATTGCAGAACCGACTTCCTTGCCTCTCACTGGTAAAAATTCTTTTATGATTTCTCTTTTACTTTTCTTCAATGTTCCCACATACGTTATTACGCTTGACTTAAAACTTGTTGCTAATCCAGTTGAGCTAAACCAGTTGTTCCATTGGTTTAGCTAGTGTAATCGCAGCTTGAGTTGGTTTGTGGAACTTTTTCTACTGTGTTTGGATTTTGTGCATTTGAATCTCTTCCTGTGTAAACCGAGCGAGGTGGCGCAGTGGTTAGCACACTAAACTCGCTTTCGGGAGGACAACAGTTCAATCCCGCGTCCGGCCATCTGTTGTAGGTTTTCCGTGATTCCCCTAAATCGCTCCATGGAAATGCCGGATGGTTCCTTTGAAAGAGCACGACCGGCTTCTTTCCCCGTCCTTCCCTAATCCGATGAGACTGATGACCTCTCTGTCTGGTCTCACCCCCAAAACAACCTCAACCGCGGGCTGTGTAAATACGCGCATTAAACAGACAACCAGTGTGAACATCAGTAGGTCACGTGACTTTTAAGCCATAGTTTCATAGTTTGTTCAGAATGTACATTCTGAATCTACATTTATCACGTAATGAATCCAGCAATTCATCGATATATGCATATTTTCTAGTATTGTACTACATTTTGTCGTCGATGAATTTTGAAAAAAAAATCTGACACTGTAGCTAAACGATCGTTTTGTTTGTGTACAAAAAGGTTGCAAATTTTGTTGAATCATAAGTATGTTATAAGTACACCAAACCCGTTTTTGGGTATAACGCATCTAAGTATGTCACGTCCAGTACCATCTGAGGCATAATGCCTTTTGTAATCTTCTATAGTGCTTTTGAAAATAGCTGATAAAGTAGTAAACTGAAAAATGCTTTTACTTCACGTAAATGAGCTCCATACCAATCATCTGGAACAAAACGGTTCAAATGCCTTTGAGCACTATGGGACTTAACATCTGAGGTCATCAGTCCCCTAGACTTAGAACTACTTAAACATGACTAACCTAAGGACATCACACACATCCATGCCCGAGGCAGGATTCGAACCTGCGACTGTAGCGGTCACGCGGCTCCAGACTGAAGCGTCTAGAACCGCACAGCCACACCGGCCGGCAAACATTTTCAGACTTTTCTGTGTTTATTTTCACATTAGTCCATTGCAATGTCACACGCAAAATATCGTCAGTCGTAACCAAATTCCAAACCGAAAGAGGATTTGGAGTGTTACCTACTTGAGCAGATGGTCGCACTGTTGGCAAACGAATGATGTTGTACTGCTGAACACGAGATCGCATGAGAAGCGGCTTCGACGACGAACGATATTTTTTCGAGCGGATATATTTCTATCAGAACATTTAGTTAAAGTTTCAGTCTCTAAACTTCTGTGTTCATCACTTTGATCACTTGTTTCACTCACGGAATTTGCAGGTGACACAAATTTATCATCACCTCCACACTGTTCCGATTCTGAACTATGTTTACTTTCAATTTCGTTGTATCTGATGTAACATCACTTCCTAAACGGTCCACAGACCATTTTAAAATAGTATCCTCAAAGTTGTGGTCTGTATCACGAACAGGAGACGAAGACCTGTCTACTGAATCCATAACGCAAAGTCCCGGGTGCGATCTCAGAGACGATACCACAAACAAAACATTAAGAGTAACGTCACACTGAAGTGGCTACTGACAAAGGAAAACAACCAGACAGCGCTGTAATCTTCTACACCACCCCTACGTGTTAGCAAAAGAGTAGCAAAAACGCTAGCGGTTTGGGAGACCTCACCTGGGACGTTAAGGGTTAATCACCAGTTCAGCCTGTCTGGAGATGCGTATAAATGAAAAAAATTGCAACTATAAAGCTCTCCATTTTCTCAGTTTTGTACATCTCAAGATGGCACCCAGTAACCGAAACCAGTAATAAATTGTATTAAATCGACTGTGAATGTAATACACAATCAAATGGTTCAAATGGGTCTAAGCACTATGGGACTTAACATCTGAGGTCATTAGTCCCCTAGACTTAGAACTACTTAAACCTAACCTAAGGACATCACAAACATCCATGCCCGAGGCAGGATTCGAACCTACGACCGTAGCAGCAGCGCGGTTTCGGTCTGAAGCGCCTAGAACCGCACGGCCACAGCGATCGGCGTAATACACAATCAGTACTGAATTAGAAAACTAGTTTGTTAGAACGTTTTACACTGTGTTAAAGGAAAATTAATAATCAACCACCTCCCCTTTTTCCTACTTCTAGCTCCACCCAATAAAAAAATGTATGACGGGGGAACTTGTTCAAATGTCATTGCTCCTCTCTCCAGCCAATTGTAGTGAAGTATTACAAATGAAACAGGCAATCGGAAATCCAAGATGAGGCCAACTAGCTCAATTGTGCTTTATCCCCCGTGCTCCATCACCTCTTTCTAGTCAATCAGAGTAATATTAAAATGATGTGAAACAATGAGGCCAAGTTGATTTGTTCTGTAATATTTGTGTAATACTGCATAAACACACATTGCATAATGTACAACCTCTCACCACTCTCCTCTAGTGTTTTAGCTGTCATTAAAATGAAAGTGCCAATAACAGTGTAGTCCCATTGGGGCTGAATAGTATCCCAACGATCTAGAAAATCTGTCAAAAAATACGTCACACACTTACAAATGACACTGAATTGCATAAAATGACAAGAGTATTGTCAATAATATTCGCTTTTATGACGACAGAAAATGTTTCACCGAATGGCTCACCAACAGGTTGGTAACTTTCATTCGGAGTTATTTATCATTCACTATGGAATTGTGGAATGAGTACCTAACATACTCTCCGTAAATAATTAAATGTTTGCTTAAAATACAATGAATGAATTACTAATATGTAGTTGCTGAAGATGAATTTTACTTAAAATAGTGCTCAACAAACTCTGAAAAACGTGAAATAAAATCAACTGGTGACTTATGCCTCAGATTCTTACTGTCACCGTCGGCCGGGATGGCCGAGCGGTTCTAGGCGCTACAGCCTGGAACCGCGTAACCGCTACAGTCGCAGGTTCGAATCCTGCCTCGGGCATGGATGTGTGTGCTGTCGTTAGGTGAGTTAGGTTTAAGTAGTTCTAAGTTCTAGGGGACAGATGACCTCCGCTGTTAAGTCCCATAGTGCTCAGAGCCTTACTGTCACCGTCGGCCGGGGTGGTCGAGCGGTTCTAGGAGCTACAGTCTGGAACCGCGCGACCGCTACGGTCGCAGGTTCGAATCCTGCCTCGGGGATGGATATGTGTGATGTCCTTAGGTTATTTAGGTTTAACTTGTTCTGAGTTCTAGGGGACTGATGACCTCTGAAGTTAAGTCCCATAGTGCTCAGAGCCATTTTCTTACTGTCACCAACAGATGTCAGTTCTAGCAAAAATGTTCAAACTTCGATTTGTAGACCACATTTGGTGTGAGATACAATAGAATATTAAATTAATCGTATCTGTGACACTTGCAAATATCAAAAAGTTCTAAAATGTCTGCGAAGTTTATTAGCAACTCAAGAGAAGTGCAGTATCTGCATCACGCATCAAAATGTTTACATGAAGTATCACGATGTTAATTTCCACATATACACATCAAACTGATTATAAAACATGATTGTCCCAAGGAGGACGGGTGAAGTAATGTGTCACTAGTAAAACATAGTCGACGCAGTTGTTGTAAGTGGCTGGGACCCGGTCGACATTAAGTAAAAGATGTTGTATCTTTAAAACACAAATAAATTATTTTATATTTTTTGATGCTCGTCAAATGTCACAATATTCTAAAACATCCTTAAAAATGGGTCAGCAATGGAAGAAAGCGTATTCAGTGTCATGATCTGTTGTATTCTGTCTTAACTGTTTCATCAACAATTTAGAAGAGGAGCGAAGACAATGCATCACTAGGGAAAACAGAATCGATAACAATTATTACAAATGATGGAACGAACTGCTGCAAATAGAGAACGGCTATGTGAAAGTCTGTAATCATATGCACCAGCATCGACTTTAGGATGTATGAACGTGTTTTTCTATACTTCGTTTTTAGAAAGAAAGGAATCGTTTTATTACGATGTATTACTCAAATTGCAGAACGACATGCTTTCTTCGTACACTGTACGAGACGACCAAAGTCGATGAGAGATGTGACATCTCCAAAGACGATGACAGAGTCGATATATCGAAAATAGAAGCTTTGGTAGAAATTATGTCCCATATTTTCATTTCCTTTGGTCCTGGCATAAACGTGGATTCGTGTTACTTTCGAAGGCAAGTGTAAAAAAGAAATAAGCTGGTGATGATTTATTGAGGTTAAAAATGACAATATGTAGGCACATCAGGGGTCACTCGATCCGTAATGTCTGTGACAGGCTGCAGTTAGGACCTTTCAAACGTTCCTTCGGCTCGTTCTCGATGCTTCAGTGGCGCAGGACAGAACCCCCATCCATGGCTGTGGCTGCAGTCCACACACTCTTGGCACACGAGACAAATTGCAGGACCCATTGCTCCGAAGATTTACTGAGCGACGTTTATTGGCGGAACCGGATTAATTCTCTGCGCTACCACACTGTTAAAGCCGGCCTAAATAAGGGTCGACAGCCTCAACTTGGCCTGCAAGTTAAGATTAAACTTGTCACTAATCGACGATCCCTGTAGCTATCGAACTGTCTGATCCTCAAAAACATCCATATTTGTGGGGCATTCAGATGTGACAGTGGTCTGATGATGTACATTACGGTAATTTGGTCGGAGACTAGGGAATTACCATCCCACACGTAGGCTGCCGTCAACACCACAACAGAAATGGCTGGAAATTTAAACATTTGATTGGCTGTGATCCAGCAACTGTACGCTATTTAATTACAGCACGTATTGCTGTTGCACAAAAGTTGTCAATTGGCCACGGTTTCGTTTGCACTAGGGCAGTCTTCATCAGAATAAAAAGTTTCATGGAATACCCTAAAATATGACATGGATTGAAATAATATGCACTTAATATGATTACTTCCATTAATTACGTACAAACAGAATGTATGTACGTGTAATTACACCATGGTTAAAAGCGTCTTAGCAAAAGTGCTCTCGTCAAACAGGAAAATCATACGAATTAAAACTAAAATGAAAACGTACAACATGATTGTCAACCAGATAAAATACTCCGTGGAGTACTCCGGGACCTTTGCCTTTCGCGGACAAGTGCTCCACCAACTGAGCTACCGAAGCACGACTCACGCCCGGTACTCACAGCTTTACTTCTGCCAGTACCTCGTCTCCTACCTTCCAAACTTTACAGAAGCTCTCCTGCGAACCTTGCAGAACTAGCACTCCTGAAAGAAAGGATATTGCGGAGACATGGCTTAGCCACAGCCTGGGGGATGTTTCCAGAATGAGATTTTCACTCTGCAGCGGAGTGTGCGCTGATATGAAACTTCCTGGCAGATTAAAACTGTGTGCCCGACCGAGACTCGAACTCGGGACCTTTGCCTTTCGCGGGCAAGTGCTCTACCAACTGAGCTACCGAAGCACGACTCACGCCCGGTACTCACAGCTTTACTTCTGCCAGTACCTCGTCTCCTACCTTCCAAACTTTACAGAAGCTCTCCTGCGAACCTTGCAGAACTAGCACTCCTGAAAGAAAGGATATTGCGGAGACATGGCTTAGCCACAGCCTGGGGGATGTTTCCAGAATGAGATTTTCACTCTGCAGCGGAGTGTGCGCGGATATGAAACTTCCTGGCAGATTAAAACTGTGTGCCCGACCGAGACTCGAACTCGGGACCTTTGCCTTTCGCGGGCAAGTGCTCTACCAACTGAGCTACCGAAGCACGACTCACGTCCGGTACTCACAGCTTTACTTCTGCCAGTACCTCGTCTCCTACCTTCCAAACTTTACAGAAGCTCTCCTGCGAACCTTGCAGAACTAGCACTCCTGAAAGAAAGGATATTGCGGAGACATGGCTTAGCCACAGCCTGGGGGATGTTTCCAGAATGAGATTTTCACTCTGCAGCGGAGTGTGCGCGGATATGAAACTTCCTGGCAGATTAAAACTGTGTGCCCGACCGAGACTCGAACTCGGGACCTTTGCCTTTCGCGGGCAAGTGCTCTACCAACTGAGCTACCGAAGCACGACTCACGCCCGGTACTCACAGCTTTACTTCTGCCAGTACCTCGTCTCCTACCTTCCAAACTTTACAGAAGCTCTCCTGCGAACCTTGCCTTAGTTCTGCAAGGTTATGAACACCATAATTTTGCAAAGGGGAAAGCGTAGCTTTCAAATAATGTACGATGTTATTTTTTTAATTAATTATTAGTGGAAAAGGCTACTCTACAGTTATACTTACTTTGAAGCAGACACTCTATTTTGTAAGAAACTGGATCCAGAAATAGTACATAGAAAATTTTTTTTTCATTAGGTTCATTATTAGAAATTCCTAGGGTGGTGATTCTCTTACTGGTTTTACTACTAAAAATATTATCTAGTATGGCATATGATCTACTCCCGAAAAGACCGGAAGCCAGCTGTTTAGAATTCCACGCCGGCTCATGTGAACACAATTTTGAGTTCTCGGAAGTTTGCCGCAGGGAAACCATGGAAGCGGAAAGTTGCTGGCATGTGTGTAGGTGTAAATTGTTAACGAAATGTAATCGAATTTACTAATAAGTATGAACAACCTGTGGCGCTTACGGAAAAGGATACAACCAAAGAATTCGGGGCTCAGATTAACAACACAAAACACACACTTTTAAATACTTTGCCCCACTGGAATAAATCAACTTTACAATAAAAAGTACACAGATTAATATACAGAAATAACACACACTAGCACCTAATATAGAGCTCACAATAAAAAGTGCACAGATGAATATAAAGAAATAACCACACTAGCACCTAATATAGAACTCATTCGAGACAATAAATAAGTCATCCTTACAATAAAAGGGACATAACACAGTATACATAGTCCGCCACTGGTAGCTGAGTGGTCAGTACGACGGAATGTCATACCTGGCGGCCCGGGTTCGATTCCCGGCTGGGTCAGAGATTTTCTCCGCTCGGGGACTGGGTGTTGTGTTGTTGTTATCGCCGAAGTGGCATCAACTCGACAGACTTGCACCAGGCGAACGGTCGGTGTCGTGGGGTTTCCTACCGTGGGGTTTGCTACCGTGGGGTTTCCTACGAGCAGTGGCGCACTAAACCTGTCAGAGGCCCGGGCCGCCAAAACAAACCGAGACTCCCATTGCTGCCCCCTCCCACCCTCCTCATCACACGGGATTCCTCCGAGAGTTTCAAACGCAAACGGAAGGAAGTCCCACATTGCTTATCATCTTCATTTTGTGTCATGATAATTTACTAGGTATAACGTTATTTTACGTGACACTGAAAGTCACTGCTCTCGTAATCTCGTAACCATTATTTAATAGCTACGTTGCCCCTTATACGGCAGAAATCATTACATAATTTCTATTGTCCGAATCTATTATTTATGTTTCGCAACTAAGTTGGCATAGAGCGAGCGGGCTGTATAAAAATGAATTCCTATTTCCCAAACCAAGAGGAAGGTCACTGTCTACATAAAACTTCGTTCAGTGCGTGGTGGATGGTACTTTACTTAAGGATTTCAACAAAAGCCACAGTGTTGCTCCGATCTTGATGAAATTTTGTAAATTTGATCTTCAAAACAAGGGAAACCTCACCGTCTACGTGAAATTTCGTACGGTGCATGGCGGAGGGTGCCTTACAACAGAATTACACACCATTTGACTGATCAGCTTGGGAGATGGCTCATGTACGTATGTTTTCGTGGTGAAGGCATTTACACAAGCCAACATGTGCTGGATTGTGGATGGTTTGCCTACCTTTAAATAAATTCAACATAGTCTCGTCAATCAGCATGAAAGATGGCAGATATACGTATTTTTTCATAGACGGGGAAAGAGGAGATAGCATGACGGAGGCGGAGGAGGAGATATACGGAGAGAGGAGAACGTGATGGGGGCGGGGAGAGGGGAGGAGGTGCATGCAGAGAAGTGAGACAAGCAGATTAAAAGAGAGAGGGAACAGCAGGTAAACAGAGAAAGGGGGAAGGTGATGAATGACTAATGGAACACTGTAATAACTACACAAATCAGGGGTGTTATTGATGTACTATTAGAAAAAGCGGAGGAGGAGGTGGACAGAGACGGGAAGATGGATGGAGAAGGAGGAAGTGTTGTGAGAGAGGGGGGCAGATGGAGGAGATGGAAAGAGAGACGGATGGTGGGAAGGAGGAGGTGGATAGAGAGACGAGATAGGACTAAATGGACAAGAGAGATGAGGGAAGAGGGGATGAACTGACATAAAACTGGGATGAATAAATACACTCCTGGAAATTGAAATAAGAACACCGTGAATTCATTGTCCCAGGAAGGGGAAACTTTATTGACACATTCCTGGGGTCAGATACATCACATGATCACACTGACAGAACCACAGGCACATAGACACAGGCAACAGAGCATGCACAATGTCGGCACTAGTACAGTGTATATCCACCTTTCGCAGCAATGCAGGCTGCTATTCTCCCATGGAGACGATCGTAGAGATGCTGGATGTAGTCCTGTGGAACGGCTTGCCATGCCATTTCCACCTGGCGCCTCAGTTGGACCAGCGTTCGTGCTGGACGTGCAGACCGCGTGAGACGACGCTTCATCCAGTCCCAAACATGCTCAATGGGGGACAGATCCGGAGATCTTACTGGCCAGGGTAGTTGACGTACACCTTCTAGAGCACGTTGGGTGGCACGGGATACATGCGGACGTGCATTGTCCTGTTGGAACAGCAAGTTCCCTTGCCGGTCTAGGAATGGTAGAACGATGGGTTCGATGACGGTTTGGATGTACCGTGCACTATTCAGTGTCCCCTCGACGATCACCAGTGGTGTACGGCCAGTGTAGGAGATCGCTCCCCACACCATGATGCCGGGTGTTGGCCCTGTGTGCCTCGGTCGTATGCAGTCCTGATTGTGGCGCTCACCTGCACGGCGCCAAACACGCATACGACCACCATTGGCACCAAGGCAGAAGCGACTCTCATCGCTGAAGACGACACGTCTCCATTCGTCCCTCCATTCACGCCTGTCGCGACACCACTGGAGGCGGGCTGCACGATGTTGGGGCGTGAGCGGAAGACGGCCTAACGGTGTGCGGGACCGTAGCCCAGCTTCATGGAGACGGTTGCGAATGGTCCTCGCCGATACCCCAGGAGCAACAGTGTCCCTAATTTGCTGGGAAGTGGCGGTGCGGTCCCCTACGGCACTGCGTAGGATCCTACGGTCTTGGCGTGCATCCGTACGTCGCTGCGGTCCGGTCCCAGGTCGACGGGCACGTGCACCTTCCGCCGACCACTGGCGACAACATCGATGTACTGTGGAGACCTCACGCCCCACGTGTTGAGCAATTCGGCGGTACGTCCACTCGGCCTCCCGCATGCCCACTATACGCCCTCGCTCAAAGTCCGTCAACTGCACATACGGTTCACGTCCACGCTGTCGCGGCATGCTACCAGTGTTAAAGACTGCGATGGAGCGCCGTATGCCACGGCAAACTGGCTGACTGACGGCGGCGGTGCACAAATGCTGCGCAGCTAGCGCCATTCGACGGCCAACACCGCGGTTCCTGGTGTGTCCGCTGTGCCGTGCGTGTGATCATTGCTTGTACAGCCCTCTCGCAGTGTCCGGAGCAAGTATGGTGGGTCTGACACACCGGTGTCAATGTGTTCTTTTTTCCATTTCCAGGAGTGTATTCGAGCAAAGCCGGGTTTACAGTTAGTAATTAGATAAAGATTTACGCGACAATGGGCGTGTTCATCTGAAAGAAGTTACAGAATATTTCCCTATGATTAGATGCGGATAGTCTCGAGAACTAGAGTGTTGTTCCTGATGTCTACAGATGATAAAATTCGTTGCTTGATATAGATGATTCCACCAAAGTTCATCTAGTTGGAATTTCATCTTTATAGAATGAACTACTTAATAATCAGCTGAAAAATGCTCCTGTTGGAGCACAATATAGGCAAATATGATTTGTTTAAAAGTCTCTGACAGGAAAGAGGGCAACCAGCTGTCTGAGTCCTCATTCCGCCTTCCTCACCAAAAATTCTGGAAGCTTCACAGGATGAGTGACCATGTTATGTAAGAAATTTACCAAGTAAAATTTCAGTTTTTCTGAGATAAAAGATCAGTAAACAGCAAATTGTGTATTAGAACTTTAGAAATACCGTTAAAAGCGTACTTTTGTGAATGAGATCCGCCAAATACAAATAATTAGTTTCGTATGACATATATGACGAAATTCCAGAATCGGCAAGTAAACTTTGCGAAATTATTGATGCTGATCGACGAAGACACTGTCTGAGAAACGTGACAACACCTGCACTGAGGGTGATAGACTGGGGTAGACAAGCAGTGGGGGAGGCTCAGTTCGCAAACACCTTGTTAGGGAACCGGTTGCTCTGGACAGCTTTGCTACCTGCTGCACACTTGTAGGAAACCCTATGATAGGAAACCCCACGTAGCTTAACGGTCTACCCGACGGGAGGACCTAGCCACACGGCATTTCCATTTCCGGTATGCATAAATAACAACACTCTGCAAAAGGATAACACCCAATGAAAAATACTAGCCCCCGAACCAGGTCCTAAAATACATGTATCTAAACCCATCATATTACTTAATATCAAATCGGCAATGCTTGAGACATAAATCCACAATAAAACCAGCCATAAGCCCACTCTGGTAAAAGCATAAGATAAGAAAAGGAAAACAATGAAATTCAATAAAAACAGCAAGTAAAATGTTACTTGACACCCTTCGAACAAACAGAGCTTTTTCAACTAAATACGTTTACAATTTTAATCCATAGGGGACGTCAGTAGGTCAGTTCTCAGTCGCTTACACTACAGGATAGCACTGGTCATACAAAACAGACTCTCCTCGAACTGTCACATCTGGAAACATGCCACAGCAGGCAGCTCTGCACTCTCCGGTGTTCTGTATTCCCTGGATCTGTGAAACCAAACGCCATCTGCCGCTTTGGCTGACATGGGAGTACTCCGTCTTCAGGCCACAAGTGGCCCATCGGGACCATCCTACCGCCATGTCATCCTCAGCTGAGGATGTGGATAGGACGGGCATGTGATCAGCACACCGCTCTCCTGGTCGTTATGATGGTTTTCTTTGACCGGAGCCGCTACTATTCGGTCGAGTAGCTTCTCAGTTGGCATCACGAGGCAGAGTGCACCCCGAAAAATGGCAACAGCTCATGGCGGCTCGGATGGTCACCCATCCAAGTGCCGGCCACGCCCGAAAGCGCTTAACTTATCTGGCGGGGACTGGTGTATCCGCTGCTGCAAGGCCGTTGCCTCGACATGGGAGTACGCTTCTTCAGAAATGGGTAACAAAATGAGAAACTCTTGCCTCAGAAATATCTTGGAATAAACACAACTGCCACTCACTGTGCAAGTTATATCAGTGCAGATAGAGACACTCCCTCGCGATGACGTCATTTTTTGCTCAGCTGCCATGCGATTGTGCCACATATTCCGCATACAGACCACTAGTCTCCTTGAAAAGCTTCGATATACACTGAAGCGCTAAAGAAAGTGGTATAGGCATGCGTACCCAAATACAGACACACGTAAACATGCAGAATACGTCGCTGCGGTCGGCAACCCCTATACAAGACAACAAGTGTCTGGCTCAGTTGTTAGATCGGTTACTGTTGCTAGAACTGCAGCTTATCAAGATTTAAGTGAGTTTGAACGTGGTGTTATAATTGGCGCCCGAGAGATGGGACACAGCTTCTCGGGAGTAGCGATGAAGTGGGAATTTTCCCATACGACCATTTCACGACTGTACCGCGAATATCAGGAATCCGGTAAAACATCAAATCTCCGACATCGCTGCATCCGGAAGAAGACTCTGTTAGAACTGGACCAACGACGACTGAAGACAATCGTTCAACGTGACAGAAGTGCAACCCTTCCGCAAACTGGTGCAGACTTTAATGCTCCACCATCAGCAAGTATCACTGTGTGAACCATTCAACGAAACATCATCGATATGGGGTTTCGGAGCCTAAGGCCCACTCGTGTACCCTTGATGACGGCACGACACAAAGCTTTACGTCTGACCTGGGCCTGTAAACTTAGACATTGGACTGTTGATGTCTGCAAACTTGTTGCCTGGTCTCGTTTCAAGTTGTATTTAGCGGATGGACGTGTATAGATATGAAGACAACCTCATAAACTCATGGACCCTGCATGTCAGCAGGGGACTGTTCAAGCCGGTGGAGAATCTGTAATGATGTGGTGCGTGTACAGTTGCAGTGATACGGGAGCCCTGATACGTCTAGGTACGAATCTGACAGGTGACACATACGGTAAGCATCCTGTGTGATCACCTGCATCCATTCATGTCCATTGTGCATTCCGACAGACTTGGGCAATTCCAACAGGACAATGCGACACCCCACACGTTCCTAATGACTACAGACTGGCTCCAGGAAACGCTTCTGAGTTTGAACACTTAGGCTGGCCACCAAACTCCGCAGACATGAACCTTATTGAGCATATCTGGAATGCCTTGCAACGTGCTGTTCAGATGAAATCTCCACCCCGTTGTACTCTTACGGATTTATGGACGCCCCTGCAAGATTCGTAGCGTCAATTCCGTCCAGCACTACTTCAAACATTAGTCCAGGCCACGCCACGTCGAATTGCGGCAGTTCTGCGTGCACGTGGGGGCTCTACACGATACTAGGCAGGTGTGCCAGTTTCTTTGGCTCTTCAGTGTACATGCCCACCACATTATATCTACCGTGCCACGTTACGCACTCGTTGATTCTTATAGATTTCATGGCAGCCTTAATATAAAAACAAGAAAATCACTGTCGATAGAAAAAGCAGAGTTTTGTTGGTTGCCGTCTTTAATGATTTGTGTAATGTTTAAATGATTTTACCAATAACTCGGAATATTTTGCTACCTGGAAGAGTGAAATATTTTTTTGTACTTACACTTGATATGCTTCGAGTACTTCAACGCCGTTTCACCGCTCTGACTTTTAGAAATTCCTTCCCTAGGCTTAGTTATAGATATTTGAATAAATTACAACTTGCTTCCCTTTTGTGTGTTTAATTGTTCTTCGTGTTCGTTGGGCAAAGAATGGCTCACTCCACGTTTTCTGAGATTTCTTTCAGATCATACACTCAGCGGATAAGATCCCTTTTGCTGTAACGAGAAAACAGGAAATAAAATGATCTCTGTGATTTGTAATGATAAACTTTAAATTAAAGTATATTTACGAAATTTATCTATTTATCTGAGGTACAGGAATTGGATCTCCACGCTGAGTGGTTATTTTCAGAGGCAATAGACAACGTAGCTACGTTCTGATGTTATGTGGCCTCCCGCTCTTGACAATCACGATGTATCCGTGTTACACAGCGAAATATTCCCGATGTATCATTTCTGGCTCTGTGAACCGTGAGAATTAATCCCACGCTTCACACCTCTGTTGAACGAAGATGCAGTAGCTAACACATGACGTTAAAAAGTGGCGTGAGTTACGAACAAGAAGAAACTGCGACAACTAAACAGTTTTGTAATATGACTGGCTGCTGTGGTAAAAGATGGAGGGCTTATCCTTGGGCGAATATCCCAGAAATTTTCGTGAACCGCTTATTATTGAAGAACATTAACACACGGCAACACTGGAAAAACTTATTTTGGTGAAAATACCTTATTCTTATTTTTTTTTTTTTTAGGGTGGGAAATCCAAATGTGATACTTAAAACACTGCATCACCCACCATTTCTTCACATTTTACAGTTTAAGTTATTAACTTAAGCGATTTTTTAAAGGATTTAACAGCTTTTATATAGTTAAAATAAATTGAAAACCAGGTGTAATGAATGCAGATGACGTTGGTGGCACTGCTGAAAAACATTTGCTGGCGAAAAAGGTCGATTCTATTTTTGTGTTAACAGATGGTGTTTTGTTTACTGTCAACCTAACCTCACTTTCCTGTTTCCTGTACATGTGCTCAGTACAATCGTGGTTGTAAAATCTCTGATGACAGGTTTTGTTATATTTGTGGTGAATTTGTGCTTAAAAACACCAAAGAAACGTTACAGACTTTGTGTAAAAGATTTATCCGTCGTACTTTGGATTTAAACTTGATGATCAAGATAAATCTTGGGCGCCACATAAGGTATGTTATATATGTGTTAAAAATCTGAGAAAATGGTCCAAAAAGGAGAAAAAAAGCCTTTACATCTGCTGTTCCTATGATATGGAGGGAGCCAAGAAATCATTTCGATGATTGCTACTTTTGCAGTGTTGATATTACTGGTCATAATTCTAAAAACAAGAAGGTAATAAGCTACCCTAACCTTCCGACTGCCATCCGAGCAGTAGGACATGGTGTAGATTTGCCAGTTGATGAACTACCAAATATATTAATTCTATTCCAACAGAAGTATTTTCTGATGTACAATGTGATTTAGATGAACCGAGAAGTTCACGAAGCGACTCATCGTAGAAAAGAAGTTTCAAAGAAAAAACAGAAACAAAATACAAACCAATTACAGCTGACAAGTGAAACCTCTATTAACGCATATCATTGTTTTAAGTAGCTTACTGTAAATATAAACCATGCTTATGTTGTAACAAAGCATTTCATTAATTTCCCCATTTACCGTATAGCATAGGATTTTTGTACTACGCTCCTGGAAATGGAAAAAAGAACACATTGACACCGGTGTGTCAGACCCACCATACTTGCTCCGGACACTGCGAGAGGGCTGTACAAGCAATGATCACACGCACGGCACAGCGGACACACCAGGAACCGCGGTGTTGGCCGTCGAATGGCGCTAGCTGCGCAGCATTTGTGCACCGTCGCCGTCAGTGTCAGCCAGTTTGCCGTGGCATACGGAGCTCCATCGCAGTCTTTAACACTGGTAGCATGCCGCGACAGCGTGGACGTGAACCGTATGTGCAGTTGACGGACTTTGAGCGAGGGCGTATGGTGAGCATGCGGGAGGCCGGGTGGACGTACCGCCGAATTGCTCAACACGTGGGGCGTGAGGTCTCCACAGTACATCGATGTTGTCGCCAGTGGTCGGCGGAAGGTGCACGTGCCCGTCGACCTGGGACCGGACCGCAGCGACGCACGGATGCACGCCAAGACCGTAGGATCCTACGCAGTGCCGTAGGGGACCGCACCGCCACTTCCCAGCAAATTAGGGACACTGTTGCTCCTGGGGTATCGGCGAGGACCATTCGCAACCGTCTCCATGAAGCTGGGCTACGGTACCGCACACCGTTAGGCCGTCTTCCGCTCACGCCCCAACATCGTGCAGCCCGCCTCCAGTGGTGTCGCGACAGGCGTGAATGGAGGGACGAATGGAGACGTGTCGTCTTCAGCGATGAGAGTCGCTTCTGCCTTGGTGCCAATGATGGTCGTATGCGTGTTTGGCGCCGTGCAGGTGAGCGCCACAATCAGGACTGCATACGACCGAGGCACACAGGGCCAACACCCGGCATCATGGTGTGGGGAGCGATCTCCTACACTGGCCGTACACCACTGGTGATCGTCGAGGGGACACTGAATAGTGCACGGTACATCCAAACCGTCATCGAACCCATCGTTCTACCATTTCTAGACCGGCAAGGGAACTTGCTGTTCCAACAGGACAATGCACGTCCGCATGTATCCTGTGCCACCCAACGTGCTCTAGAAGGTGTAAGTCAACTACCCTGGCCAGCAAGATCTCCGGATCTGTCCCCCATTGAGCATGTTTGGGACTGGATGAAGCGTCGTCTCACGCGGTCTGCACGTCCAGCACGAACGCTGGTCCAACTGAGGCGCCAGGTGGAAATGGCATGGCAAGCCGTTCCACAGGACTACATCCAGCATCTCTACGATCGTCTCCATGGGAGAATAGCAGCCTGCATTGCTGCGAAAGGTGGTTATACACTGTACTAGTGCCGACATTGTGCATGCTCTGTTGCCTTTGTCTATGTGCCTGTGGTTCTGTCAGTGTGATCATGTGATGTATCTGACCCCAGGAATGTGTCAATAAAGTTTCCCCTTCCTGGGACAATGAATTCACGGTGTTCTTATTTCAGTTTCCAGGAGTGTATTTAGTAAAAAGCATATTGCTCGAAAACTGTTGGTGATAAAAAAAAACTAAGGCTAGATTTGGATTCAGCTCATAAAAATCTATAAACATAAACTATCAAAGTAAAAAAAAAAGTTTTTCAAAAAACATTTTTCGCTGGCCTATGTAATTCAAGTATCAATTTTTGGAGACTGTTTGGGTAACCAGCAAGAAGCGATTCATTTCGTGCGTCATCAGCTTCGCGAAGCACTTCCAACCGCCCAGTCCAGTTTCAGATTACGCGGGAAACAGTTTAGGTGCAAGTAGAGGGACCGCATGAAATGGCTGCATGGATTTCAGTGCACGTCCAAATTCGGGACCCTGTATGCAAGGTAGACGGAAATTTATCTGTGGAACGCAGTCGAGAACGACTATCACGTTTATTAGTGTATAAGGATATTTCTGTGAATAATAATAATGATTAATGACTTAACAGCCGCGCGAAGTGGCCGCGTTGTTAGAGGTGCCATGTCATGGATTGCGCGGCCCTCCCACCGGATCCGGCCTGGGTGGCCGAGCGGTTGTAGGCCCTACAATCTGGAACCGCACGATCGCTACGGTCGCAGGTTCGAATCCTGCCTCGGGCATGGATGTGTACGATGTCCTTAGGTTAGTTAGGTTTAAGTAGTTCTAAGTTCTAGGGGACTGATGACCTCAGAAGTTAAGTCCCATAGTGCTAAGAGCCATTTGAACCAAACCTCCCACCGGAGGTTCGAGTCCTCCCTCGGACATGGGTGTGTGTGTGTGTGTGTGTGTGTCTGTGTGTGTGCTGCTCTTAGCATAAGTTAGTTTAAGTAGTGTGTAAGTCTAGGAACCAATTACCTCAGCAGTTTGGTCCCTTAGGAATTCACACAGCCAATGACTTAACATGTGGATATTGTAGGAAAGCGTGTTCTACCATACAATTTTTGTGATAACTTTCGGCTTATCTGATGCATCATGAAAGGTTGGCGGCTTCCCAGTCAACTTGTGGATATGTAATGTCAGTACCAGTGATGCTCAGCTAGCCTCATAGCAAGAGAGGTGGACTGACGACTTACGTGATACCACTGTGCTGGGACGAGAATATCAATGGAAGACGCCAAGTTGATGTAGCAAACGCCAAGCAGGTGGACATTCTCAGAATTTCAGGGTTTTGCTTTGACGCGATAAGACACAACTCGACACTTACGCGTCACCTACTCCAACAGAAATAGGTGCAGTTACGTGCCATTTGTGGCAAAACAGGTAACGGAATTGCAGACACACTCTGACGACTTTTTTACATCATATTCAGCAGCGACGACAGTGTATATTAATTACACAACCGTTCTAGCGGAGGATCGCCATACCTCGTACGCCCTTATAGCTTTCATTAATCAAACAAGAAGGGGTGGAAGGGCGTTGACATCCGGAAGGCCTCCTGGCCCAGCAGTAAGGCTTAGAAAGGATTACAGGAAAAGCTCGGTGCTCAGAGGCCTCTGCTAGAGTGC